>NW_027196192.1:0-103410 GCF_038502225.1 Cherax quadricarinatus | reverse complement strand
CGAGCCTTTTCCATCCTATGGAGAGGGAGCATGGACACGGGGGTCGTCCCACAGTTACTAAAAACAACAGACATAGCCCCACTCCACAAAGGGGGCAGTAAAGCAACAGCAAAGAACTACAGACCAATAGCACTAACATCCCACATCATAAAAATCTTTGAAAGGGTCCTAAGAAGCAAGATCACCACCCATCTAGAAACCCATCAGTTACACAACCCAGGGCAACATGGGTTTAGAACAGGTCGCTCATGTCTGTCTCAACTATTGGATCACTACGACAAGGTCCTAAATGCACTAGAAGACAAAAAGAATGCAGATGTAATATATACAGACTTTGCAAAAGCCTTCGACAAGTGACAAAATGCGTGCTAAAGGAATAACAGGAAAAGTCGGTCGATGGATCTATAATTTCCTCACTAACAGAACACAGAGAGTAGTCGTCAACAGAGTAAAGTCCGAGGCAGCTACGGTGAAAAGCTCTGTTCCACAAGGCACAGTACTCGCTCCCATCTTGTTCCTCATCCTCATATCCGACATAGATAAGGATGTCAGCCACTGCACCGTGTCTTCCTTTGCAGATGACACCCGAATCTGCATGACAGTGTCTTCCATTGCAGACACTGCAAGGCTCCAGGCGGACATCAACCAAATCTTTCAGTGGGCTGCAGAAAACAGTATGAAGTTCAACGATGAGAAATTTCAATTACTCAGATATGGTAAACATGAGGAAATTAAATCTTCATCAGAGTACAAAACAAATTCTGGCCACAAAATAGAGAGAAACACCAACGTCAAAGACCTGGGAGTGATCATGTCGGAGAATCTCACCTTCAAGGACCATAACATTGTATCAATCGCATCTGCTAGAAAAATGACAGGATGGATAATGAGAACCTTCAAAACTAGGGAGGCCAAGCCCATGATGACACTCTTCAGGTCACTTGTTCTATCTAGGCTGGAATATTGCTGCACACTAACAGCACCTTTCAAGGCAGGTGAAATTGCCGACCTAGAAAATGTACAGAGAACTTTCACGGTGCGCATAACGGAGATAAAACACCTCAATTACTGGGAGCGCTTGAGGTTCCTAAACCTGTATTCCCTGGAACGCAGGAGGGAGAGATACATGATTATATATACCTGGAAAATCCTAGAGGGACTAGTACCGAACTTGCACACGAAAATCACTCACTACGAAAGCAAAAGACTTGGCAGACGATGCAACATCCCCCCAATGAAAAGCAGGGGTGTCACTAGCACGTTAAGAGACCATACAATAAGTGTCAGGGGCCCGAGACTGTTCAACTGCCTCCCAGCACACATAAGGGGGATTACCAACAGACCCCTGGCAGTCTTCAAGCTGGCACTGGACAAGCACCTAAAGTCAGTTCTTGATCAGCCGGGCTGTGGCTCGTACGTTGGTTTGCGTGCAGCCAGCAGCAACAGCCTGGTTGATCAGGCTCTGATCCACCAGAAGGCCTGGTCACAGACCGGGCCGCCGGGGCGTTGACCCCCGGAACTCTCTCCAGGTAACTCCAGGTAAACTCACTACATTCAAAACACTCCTGCCTCACCCATGCCCCGAGTCGACCTCTACCCCCGCACATCCGCGCATGCGCAAAGGGAACTCTTGGTTCTGTCCTATTGTCAAATACATTTTTGACTCATATCGACGCATTAAACACCTATTAGGCGCTATAGCTTCGGAAAATCAAAAAAATTTCCACAGTATGTATGGTATTTAATGAGGACAGATATGTCATGACTTGGAGAATGTATAAATCTGTAGGGAAAGGAAGGCAAGTAGGGGTCAACCTCAAAAAGGTTGGAGGGAGGGGATAAAGGAGATTTTGTGGGCGAGGAGCTTGGACTTCCAGCAAGCATGTGTGAGCGTGTTAGATAGGAGTGAATGGAGACGTATGGTTTTTGGGACCTGACGAGCTGTTGGAGTGTGAGCTGGGTAATATTTTGTAAAGGGATTCAGGGAAACCAATTAGCCAGACTTGAATCCTGAAAATGGGAAGTACAATGCCTGCACTTTAAAGGAGGGGTTGGGATATTTGGCAGTTTGGAGGGACATCTAAGCTGACATATCTGAATGCTTCTACAAAGACAGTGATTATCAATGATTGATGGTGAAAGTGTTGAATGATGAAAGTTTTTTTTTGTTTAGGTTTTTTCTTTTTGAGTCACTCTGCCTTGGTGGGAAACGGCCGATGTGTTAAAAAAATAAAAAAGATATGTCATCCACATTCTGCCACTTGCCTTCTGGGCAACCCATGTGTGCATATTTTCCCTGGACCTAAATGCCTCCTCTTTCTGCCTGTGGCATTTATACAAATTTTTATTGCTCATCTAGCTAAATAATAATTAGGTAAACCATGTCTCCTTAAGGAGAACTTCTTTGATAGTAGCGGGGGACTCATGCAAAGAATTTGAAATGCTTTCTGATTCTCTTATATCCCCTGGCTCTCTGTGACACCTATGGGTTTAGCAATTCCCCCTAAATATAATACACTAAACCACATGGCATGGATTTGAGCTTATTTGGCCTAAATAAAAATTTATTCTACGACAGAAAGTATTTAACATCAATGCAGAAAGTTTTTGATTGCAGCTGGTTAACTCAGTGTGACATCAAGGACTCTTAGTGTGATTTTAACCCCCTAGCGGCAGAAGATGAATGAACTCTGCCATGCAGCTGGACATGAATGAACCCTGCCCAGCAGCTGGACATGAATGAACCCTGCCATGCAGCTGGACATGAATAAACCCTGCCATGCAACTGGACATGACTGAACCCTGCCAAGCAGCTGGACATGAATGAACCCTGTCATGCAATTGGACATTAATGAACCCTGTCATGTAGCTGGACATGAATGAACCCTGCCATGCAGCTGGACATGAATGAACCCTGTTATGCAGTTGGACATGAATGAACCCTGCCATGCAGCTGGACGTGAATGAACCCTGCCATGCAGCTGGACATGAATGAACCCTGTCATGCAGTTGGACATGAATGAACCCTGTCATGCAGCTGGACATGAATGAACCCTGTCATGCAGTTGGACATGAACCCTGTCATGCAGCTGGACATGAATGAACCCTGTCATGCAGTTGGACATGAATGAACCCTGTCATGCAGCTGGACATGAATGAACCCTGCCATGCAGCTGGACATGAATGAACCCTGTCATGCAGTAATGAGAACTTCCCTAGGATATCTGTGTAGAAGAGAATATTGTACATAGACTTCACTGGACACTGACTGTTCTGCTATCACATCAACATTACTATCAATTTCTGCAATCCTACTGAATATCATGAAAACTTCAAATGCACATGGGATAAAAGCAAGGGCCCTTTACAGTTATTGATATGTGATTTGTAATCACTTTTATAATGACAAATTTGTAATAAAGTTGGTAGAATTACCGACAATAGGTAAAGTAAAAGGACACAAGTGCAACTAATGTGACATTTATTGTGGCAACGTTTCGCTCTCCAGGAGCTTTATCAGGCCATTACAAACAATACACGGACACAGAGGGTATATAAAGGCTCAGAGTGAGGTGCAATACTAGTGAGGCACCATTTCGATGTTCACTAGTGGTAGTGGTAGTAATAGTAGTAGTGGTAGTGACAAAAGTAATACAATATGGTAGAGCAATTAATTCGTACATGAGTAAAAGGATATAAAAGCTATTACTTGGGTAACATAAAAATAGGTTGGACAAATATAGACTGGAAAGAGGCAGCTTGTTTCAGTGTTCACTCTCTGTAATGTGCTTTGTGTAGCATAACAGGAGAGACTATGTGATGGCAGGGTTTACTGTTTTCAGGAGGATTCTTGCTAAGACTTCGGAGATGGTGAAGCTGCCGTTGTTTTGTTTAATTGTATTCGAAACAGCGATCAGTGCTGATTCGAGGCACTTGCGTCTGCAGAAATTAGTTTCTTTGATCACTAATTGTGCGTCTCTGAATTTCATGAGATGATTGGTGGAATTTCGGTGTTGTACACAAGCGTTGTTCAAGTTATCGTTCCTACATGCGTAAATGTGTTCATTGAGGCGGGTGTCGAGGTTTCTTGCTGTTTCACCTACGTAAATCTTGTCACAGCCTCCACAGGGTATAGTGTAAACTCCTGCATTGACTGGTTCGTGGTGCTTGGATTTTGTCCTGGTTAGATCCTTTATTGAAGTGCTAGAAGCGATGGCGACTCTGGTGTTAGCTTGTGAAAGTACTTTTGAGACGTTCAGTGCAACCTGGCTGTTGGGAAGAATTATAACTTTGTTGGGAGTGGTGTTGATGCGTGGAGAATTAATGATCTGAAGAGCTCTTTTCTTGCAGTCTTTGATGAAAAAAGAAGGAAAATGTAACTCGGTGAATGTTTGGTGAATGTATGTACATTCCTCGTCAAGAAACTCAGGACTACAAATTCGGTATGCTCTTAGGAAAAACCCGATGATGATGCCTCTTTTGGTCTTGGTATCTTGATTGGTGGGTTTCCGATAAACTTGAAATCTTAGGTTGTTGTCTACTTTGTGAATGAGAACGTCGAGGAAAGGTAGCTTGTCATTGGACTCTTCTTCTAGTGTAAACTGGATCGCCGGTTCAACTGCGTTGAGCCTTGCCTGAAGATCCCGTACGTCAAAACGTTTTGGAGTTATTACCAGGATATCGTCCACGTAACGTAACCAAGTGACGCTTGAAGGGATGATGTTGGCGAAGTGTTCGGACTCTAGGTGTTCCATGTATAAGTTGGCTAGGACGGCACTTATGGGGGACCCCATTCCCATGCCGTAGGTTTGTTTGTAGAGCTTGTTATTGAAAGAAAAACAGTTGAAATTAACACAGAGTTCAATCAAGTCAACAAAATCTCCGGGAGGTAGAGGAAGATTTAGGTCCTGATTGACTTTACGTTGTAGAACCTTGATGGCTTTTGTGATAGGTACTTTTGTGAAGAGGGAAGTCACATCCAAACTGCTTAGTTTCTTGTTGCGAATGGAGAGGTTACGGATGCGGTTGAGAAGGTCGCCTGAGTGTTTAAGATGAGCGGGGCTGATGGTCCCCAGAAGGCAGGAAAGATGTTTGGCAAGAACTCCGGCTAGTTTGTGTGGGGGACTACCTATTCCTGACGTGATAGGTCTGAGAGGAATATTGTGTTTATGGGTCTTGGGTAAACCATACATGTGTGCTGGTTTAGGGTTGCTTGGTAACAAGTACATCAGTTTCTTCCCTTCTCTAGTGCATTTGAGTATTTGTCTAGTTTTGTATAGAAAATCTTTGGTGAGCGTCTCCCACTGTTGAGTGCTGATGGGTTCGTATGTAGATTGATCGTTCAAAAGGTCCATCATTTTAGTGTTGTAGTCACTGGTGTTGAGTATGACGACTCCACCTCCTTTGTCAGCGGTGGTGACGATAATGTTGGGGTCGTTGGCGAGGTTCTTAAGGGCAGTGATGTATCGTCTAGGAAGATTAGAAGAAGAAGGTTCACATAAAGCTGCAGTGAGAAGGCTCATACTCAACACCAGTGACTACAACACTAAAATGATGGACCTTTTGAATGATCAATCTACATACGAACCCATCAGCACTCAACAGTGGGAGACGCTCACCAAAGATTTTCTATACAAAACCAGACAAATACTCAAACGCACTAGAGAAGGGAAGAAACTTCTGTACTTGTTACCAAGCAACCCTAAACCAGCACACATGTATGGTTTACCCAAGACCCATAAGCACAATATTCCTCTCAGACCTATCACGTCAGGAATAGGCAGTGCTCCACACAAACTAGCCGGAGTTCTTGCCAAACCTCTTTCCTGCCTTCTGGGGACCATCAGCCCCGCTCATCTTAAACACTCAGGCGACCTTCTCTACCGCATCCGTAACCTCTCCATTCGTAACAAGAAACTAAGCAGTTTGGATGTGACTTCCCTCTTCACAAAAGTACCTACCACAAAAGCCATCAAGGTTCTACGACGTAAAGTCAATCAGGACCTTAATCTTCCTCTACCTCCTGGAGATTTTGTTGACTTGATTGAACTCTGTGTTAATTTCAACTGTTTTTCTTTCAATAACAAGCTCTACAAACAAACCTACGGCATGGGAATGGGGTCCCCCATAAGTGTCGTCCTAGCCAACTTATACATGGAACACCTAGAGTCCGAACACTTCGCCAACATCATCCCTTCAAGCGTCACTTGGTTACGTTACGTGGACGATGTCCTCGTAATAACTCCAAAACGTTTTGATGTACGGGATCTTCAGGCAAGGCTCAACGCAGTTGAACTGGCGATCCAGTTTACACTAGAAGAAGAGTCCAATGACAAGCTACCTTTCCTCGACGTCCTCATTCACAAAGTAAACAACAACCTAAGATTTCAAGTTTATCAGAAACCCACCAATAAAAATTATCTCACACACTTCTATTCCAGTCAAGATACCAAGACCAAAAGAGGCATCATCGTCGGGTTTTTCCTAAGAGCATACCGAATTTGTAGTCCTGAGTTTCTTGACGAGGAATGTACATACATTCACCAAACATTCACTGAGTTACATTTTCCTTCTTTTTTCATCAAAGACTGCAAGAAAAGAGCTCTTCAGATCATTAATTCTCCACACATCAACACCACTCCTAACAAAGTTATAATTCTTCCCAACAGCCAGGTTGCACTGAACGTCTCAAAAGTACTTTCACAAGCTAACACCAGAGTCGCCATCGCTTCTAGCACTTCAATAAAGGATCTAACCAGGACAAAATCCAAGCACCATGAACCAGTCAATGCAGGAGTTTACACTATACCCTGTGGAGGCTGTGACAAGATTTACGTAGGTGAAACAGCAAGAAACCTCGACACCCGCCTCAATGAACACATTTACGCATGTAGGAACGATAACTTGAACAACGCCTGTGTACAACACCGAAATTCCACCAATCATCTCATGAAATTCAGAGACGCCCAATTAGTGATCAAAGAAACTAATTTCCGCAGACGCAAGTGCCTCGAATCAGCACTGATCGCTGTTTCAAAAACAATTAAACAAAACAACGGCAGCTTCACCATCTCTGAAGTCTTAGCATGAATCCTCCTGAAAACAGTAAACCCTGCCATCACATAGTCTCTCCTGTTATACTACACAAAGCACATTACAGAGAGTGAACACTGAAACAAGCTGCCTCTTTCCAGTCTATATTTGTCCAACCTATTTTTATGTTACCCAAGTAATAGCTTTTATATCCTTTTACTCATGTACGAATTGCTCTACCATATTGTATTACTTTTGTCACTACCACTACTACTATTACTACCACTACCACTAGTGAACATCGAAATGGTGCCTCACTAGTATTGCACCTCACTCTGAGCCTTTATATACCCTCTGTGTCCGTGTACTGTTTGTAATGGCCTGATAAAGCTCCTGGAGAGCGAAACGTTGCCACAATAAATGTTACATTAGTTGCACTTGTGTCCTTTTACTTTACAATGACAAATTTACTGTAAATCATTCAATCACTGCAAGAAGCCCCTATCACGAGCCTTTTCCATCCTATGGAGAGGGAGCATGGACACGGGGGTCGTCCCTCAGTTACTAAAAACAACAGACATAGCCCCACTCCACAAAGGGGGCAGTAAAGCAACAGCAAAGAACTACAGACCAATAGCACTAACATCCCATATCATAAAAATCTTTGAAAGGGTCCTAAGAAGCAAGATCACCACCCATCTAGAAACCCATCAGTTACACAACCCAGGGCAACATGGGTTTAGAACAGGTCGCTCCTGTCTGTCTCAACTACTGGATCACTACGACAAGGTCCTAAATGCACTAGAAGACAAAAAGAATGCAGATGTAATATATACAGACTTTGCAAAAGCCTTCGACAAGTGTGACCATGGCGTAATAGCGCACAAAATGCGCGCTAAAGGAATAACAGGAAAAGTTGGTCGATGGATCTATAATTTCCTCACTAACAGAACACAGAGAGTAGTCGTCAACAGAGTAAAGTCCGAGGCAGCTACGGTGAAAAGCTCTGTTCCACAAGGCACAGTACTAGCTCCCATCTTGTTCCTCATCCTCATATCCGACATAGACAAGGATGTCAGCCACAGCACCGTGTCTTCCTTTGCAGATGACACCCGAATCTGCATGACAGTGTCTTCCATTGCAGACACTGCAAGGCTCCAGGCGGACATCAACCAAATCTTTCAGTGGGCTGCAGAAAACAATATGAAGTTCAACGATGAGAAATTTCAATTACTCAGATATGGTAAACATGAGGAAATTAAATCTTCATCAGAGTACAAAACAAATTCTGGCCACAAAATAGAGCGAAACACCAACGTCAAAGACCTGGGAGTGATTATGTCGGAGGATCTCACCTTCAAGGACCATAACATTGTATCAATCGCATCTGCTAGAAAAATGACAGGATGGATAATGAGAACCTTCAAAACTAGGGAGGCCAAGCCCATGATGACACTCTTCAGGTCACTTGTTCTATCTAGGCTGGAATATTGCTGCACTCTAACAGCACCTTTCAAGGCAGGTGAAATTGCCGACCTAGAAAATGTACAGAGAACTTTCACGGCGCGCATAACGGAGATAAAACACCTCAATTACTGGGAGCGCTTGAGGTTTCTAAACCTGTATTCCCTGGAACGCAGGAGGGAGAGATACATGATTATATACACCTGGAAAATCCTAGAGGGACTAGTACCGAACTTGCACACGAAAATCACTCACTACGAAAGCAAAAGACTTGGCAGACGATGCACCATCCCCCCAATGAAAAGCAGGGGTGTCACTAGCACGTTAAGAGACCATACAATAAGTGTCAGGGGACCGAGACTGTTCAACTGCCTCCCAGCACACATAAGGGGGATTACCAACAGACCCCTGGCAGTCTTCAAGCTGGCACTGGACAAGCACCTAAAGGCAGTTCCTGATCAGCCGGGCTGTGGCTCGTACGTTGGTTTGCGTGCAGCCAGCAGCAACAGCCTGGTTGATCAGGCGCTGATCCACCAGGAGGCCTGGTCACAGACCGGGCCGCGGGGGCGTTGACCCCCGAAACTCTCTCCACGACCACCTCAAAACTTTATTTATTTATTTATTTATTTATTTATTTCCAATTTGTGTGACGTGTATGCTTAGCTCAGTGGTGACGTGTACTTAGCTCTGTGAAGACCTGTTTGTGTGCTCTTGAGTGGTGACCTGTACTTTGAGTGCTGACCTGTACTTAACTCTGTGAAGAAGTGTCTTGTTTGCTCCCGTGGACTGAACCAAGATGCCCTCCATCGAGCAACTTTACCAGCAACTTAAGGAAGAATTGAGGGCAGCGAAGATGGAGATACGGAGATTGACCGAGGAAAACAAGAGGATTCGTAGTAGTCCTCCTGTTTCGAGTCCTCAGGTCAAGAAGGGATCGTGGTCAGTGGCTGGACAGCAGGGGACGACGAAGTTGACGATCAAGAAGACGAATGGAAAGCCAGAAACGATGAAGAAGAAAGAGACTGCTGTGGAAACTCCCGTGGAAACCTCCAACGCATTTTCGGTGCTACCCGACGAATGTGAGTCTACTACTGGGATCGTCACGACGAACGACAACAAGGAAGGTAAGAATATTGTTGTTGTTGGGGATAGCCAGGTTAGATACATGGATAGGGCATTCTGCTTGAAGGACAGGAGTAGGAGACAAAGGGTATGCTTTCCTGGGGCTGGGATGGAGGACATTGTTAGCCGGCTTGACAACATCATGAACGGTAATGGGATCAATCCTATTATTTGCCTCAGTGCTGGAGGCAATGATGTAGGCAAGCGTAGAAGTGAGGATTTAGTTAGAAAGTTCAGGACAGCTATAGACATGATTAGGAAGAAGGGGGGGCGCCCTGTTATATGTGGCATTTTGCCAAGAAGAGGTGTTGGTAATGAATGGTTGTCCAGAGCAATTGGTATTAATTGTTGGCTGGATAAACACTGTAAGGATAATGCAGTACCATTCATTGACAACTGGGACAACTTCTATGGCCGAAATGACATGTATGCCAGGGATGGGGTTCACTTATCCAGGGCAGGTGTGGGTTTTCTTGCTAACTCAGTTGAGGGGGTTGTTAGGACTTTAAACTAGGATTAGTTAGAGGTATGGGTTTAGAAATGATTAATAATGAGTATGGATATATTGACTTATGCTCTGATATTAAGAATCTTAATAGTAACTGTCATGGAGTAACTCTGGGTAATGATAATTTCAGAAATTGTGTAAAAACAAAGATGAATAGCAAAAATGTGCAGAAGAAAAAACATATGATGGTATTTTATGCTAACAGTCGAAGTGCAAGAAATAAAATTAATGAACTACGTTTGGTAGCATGTGCTGGGAACTTTGATATCATTGCATTAACTGAAACGTGGTTTGATTTAAAGAGTCGGGATATGACTGCTGAGTGTAATATTCAGGGATTTAAGTTGTTCAATGTGGATAGATGTAATGGGAAGGGGGGAGGAGTTGCATTGTATGTTCGAGAAAATATTAATTGTTGCATAAAAACAGGTATAAAAATAGATGGAGCAGTAACAGAGTCTGTTTGGGTAGAGTTCGTGGAGGGTCAAGAAAAACTAATTCTAGGTGTAATATACCGACCTCCAGGCTTGGATCACGATAGAGGGAGACTTCTTTGGGACGAAATTGTTAGGGCTTCTGGCCACAGTAACGTAGTCATAGTAGGGGATTTTAACTTTAGCCAAATTGACTGGAATTCTTTGACAGGTAATCTAGAGTCCAGTGACTTCATGGAAACAGTTCAGGACTGTTTTCTGAAACAGAGTGTAACTGAACCTACCAGGGGTAATAATTTGCTAGACCTAGTCTTGTCAAATAAGGAAACACTAGTGAATAATCTGGAGATCACTGAAGAGCTTGGCGCAAGTGATCACAAATCCATCACCTTTAGCATTAATTGGGAATGCAAGAATAATGATAATACAGTAAAAATCCCCGATTTTCGTTCTGCCGATTATAATGGACTTAGGGAACATCTGTCTAATCTTGATTGGGGTTATCTAGCTAATGATTTTATTGACGATAATCATACTTATGAATATGAAGGGATCTGCTTTTATGATTGTTTTCTTAATAATGTACACAGTGCCCAGAGTATATACATTCCACAGAGAGAAATTAGGTCTAATAATAACGATCCCAAATGGGTTAACAGGAGGTTAAAGCATCTATTAGGGGAGAAAAGGGGAATTTATAGGCGCATCAGAAGAGGAGAGGTTAACCTTACTGACCAATATGTTCAGCTTAAAAGAAAAGTAAAAAAGGCGATTAGAAAGGCTAAACGTGACTATGAAATTAGAGTCGCTAATGAATCAAAGACTAATCCAAAGGGGTTCTTTCAAGTGTATAGGACGAAGGTGAAGGAAAAAGTAGGACCTCTGAAATCTGGGAATGGACAGCTGACGGATAATGAACTGGAAATGTGTTCCTTATTTAATGACTATTTTTTGTCAGTTTTTACACAGGAAGATGTAAATGAGATTCCAGTAATAAACAATTATTTAGTTCCTGATGAATTCAAGTTAACTAATATTACTGTCACGAGGGACATGGTTATTAAGCGGATAGACAAACTGAAACAAAATAAGTCCCCGGGACCCGATGAGTTGTTTTCAAGGGTACTTAAGGAATGCAAGATGGAGCTTAGTCAGCCATTAACGAGTGTATTCAATACGTCCATCCTTTCCAGTGTTGTGCCAGATATGTGGAAGATGGCTAATGTGGTTCCTATATTCAAATCAGGGGATAAGTCCACTCCTTCAAATTACCGTCCAATAAGCCTGACATCTATAGTGGGCAAGTTATTAGAATCAATTATAGCTGACATTATCAGAAGTCACCTTGAAGAGCATAACTTGATAAATGAATCTCAGCATGGATTCACGAGAGGTCGTTCCTGCCTGACAAACTTACTGACGTTCTTCAATAGAACATTTGAGGCAGTTGACAGTGATAAGGAATATGATATTGTTTATTTGGATTTTAGTAAAGCCTTCGACAGAGTACCTCACAAGAGACTCTTGAGAAAAGTGGCAGCTCATGGTATAGGAGGTAAAGTTCTAGCATGGATTGAGGCATGGCTTACCAATAGAAAGCAGAGAGTTACCATTAATGGAGTGAAATCTGAATGGGGATTAGTCACTAGTGGCGTTCCACAAGGATCAGTTTTGGGCCCTCTCTTGTTCATAATTTACATTAATGACCTTGATGAAGGGATTACTAGTGACATGAGTAAGTTTGCTGATGATACAAAGATAGGGCGTATAATTCACTCTGAGGAGGATATCAATGAACTCCAGGACGATTTGAACAAACTAATGTCTTGGTCTGAGAAATGGCAGATGAAGTTTAATGTGGATAAGTGTAAGGTACTTGCCCTTGGTAATGAAAATAACCCTCGAAGCTATAATCTAGGTGAAGTAGAGCTTGGTCATACAGAATGTGAAAAAGACTTGGGAGTCATGGTAAGCAGAAATCTAAAGCCAAGGCAGCAGTGCCTCAGTGTGCGCAACAAGGCCAACAGATTACTTGGATTTATCTCAAGAAGTATAAGTAACAGAAGTCCAAAAGTTATTTTACAGCTCTATACATCACTAGTGAGGCCTCATTTAGATTATGCTGCTCAGTTTTGGTCCCCTTACTACAGGATGGACATAGACTCATTAGAGAACATACAGAGAAGAATGACTAAAATGATTTACTGTGTAAGGAACCTCCCGTATGAAGATAGACTTAAAGCCTTAAATCTCCACTCTCTGGAGAGGCGTAGAATGAGGGGAGATATCATTGAAGTGTATAAGTGGATGACGGGCATAAACAAGGGAGACATTAATAAAGTACTGAGGGTGTCGAACCAGGTAAGAACCAGGAATAATGGATTTAAGTTGGATAAATTTAGATTTAGAAAGGACATAGGTAAGTACTGGTTTTCTAACAGAGTTGTAGATGCGTGGAACAGTCTTCCCAGTGGGGTGATAGAGGCTAGGACCTTGGGTAGCTTTAAGAAGAGACTGGACAAATATATGAGCGGGAGGGGCTGGGTTTGATTGGTGTTGGGGGGTGCGGGAGTTGTTTCTTGAGTAGCTTTAGGTAGATGTCGTTTTGATAAGGACCTGCCTCGTATGGGCCAGTAGGCCTTCTGCAGTGTTCCTACATTCTTATGTTCTTATGTTCTTATACTATGCATAGCATTACGGGCTGGCTTAAAATTAACTTAAGATTAACTAAGCAATGATTATTATTATTATTATAATCAAAAAGAAGCGCTAAGCCACAAGGACTATACAGCGCTGCTACTAAGCAATGATGAAATCAGTGATAAAACATTAATGTAAACAGATAACTATAAAGCACAAGTGAGTATTACAAAGACAGGTCATATGGTTGCATTCAGTTAGGTAGTGATTCTGTTAGGTAGTGTATTTAAAAAATAATAAAGTTAGATTGGGTTTTAGGTTTAACATTTATGTGATATAATTGTGAGAAACATTTAAGATATACAATTTATAATGTTCAGTTATTCAGTATTTATTTGGTTTTGGGTGAGTAAGTAATCTTTGAGAAGAGACTTGAATTTATAAACAGGTTGTGTTTCTTTTATATTTACAGGTAATGAATTCCAGATTTTAGGGCCTTTTATGTGCATTGAGTTTTTGCATAGTGTGAGATGGACACGAGGAACATCAAAGAGTGATCTGTGCCTTGTGTTATGGTCATGTGTTCTGTTGAGGTTGGCAAGGAGATGTTTGAGGGGAGGGTTAATATCAGAGTTAAGTGTTCTATGTATGTAATAGGTGCAGTAATAAGTATGGATGTTTTGTATGGTGAGTAGGTTTAGTGTATTGAATATTGGTGGAGTGTGCTGCCTGTAGTGAGATGGACTGATGGACTGTGATGGACTGATTACATCGTCTTCAAGTATCTTCTGCTTCTATCAACTTTTCTGTACTCGACTGAAGAAGCCTACTGTGTAGGCGAAACGTTTCAAAATAAAGATACCTAACTGTTGCATATGTGTCTTACCTAACAAACCAGGTAAGGTTAATACTACCAGGATTAAAAATTAAGACCTCAGACCCGGAGAAATCTGGCATTTTTGCAGCGGCCTGCTAGATGGCAATGTGGGCAGCAACTCACTGTAACAATCTCTTGGAATATGAAATACCATTAGCCCAATTTGCTGGCTTTTCTCCTCACACTACCTTCAGTTCCTCTCACCTCCACCTGGCTTCTGCTGGGGATCTTCTTAAGTCATGAGAAATGCTATGAAAATTCATGGCAGGGTATCATGCAAGATGAAGTTCATTGTTAAAACCCACGCATTGAGTTACTGGTGACTGGCATCAACACACACAGGAAACATAAATAGCATATGATCATTAACTCAAATAAATTTTGGTGTCTCTAAAGGCAACATTCCAAGCCACCTACTATTCCTCCTCTACATCAGTGACCAACCCAACTTATCAAATCAGTACTTTTTACTGATGACACTTGTATATGTATTTCAATGCAAACCACTCTTCCTTTAACAATATAGTAAACAAACATAAAAATCTAGACTTCTATGACAGGCACCAAACTCTTATGTCGTATAGAGAAGGCCTACTACATTTTGTAAACAAAGCTGCCACCTACATAAGGTTCATTTTCAGAGCTACACCTAGATGATAAACTGAAATTCATTACTCATATTTAGCACAAAGCAGGTCACAGGAGTTGAAAATATAATTCTGAAGATCCATATTCATGTATATAACTCCATAACAGGAATTCCTGTTATGGAATTTGACACACTATTAAACATACTGGGCCTGTTTGGTGATCAACTACAGACAATGAACCACAATGCATACCCAACACAAAAATATACATTGCACAGTATACTAATCATATACAGTGGACCCCCGCATAACGATGGCATCACATAGCGATTATTTCGCATACCGCTTACTTTAATCGCAAAATTTTTGCCGCGCATACCGATTAAAAACCCGCTCACCGATTTTCGTCCGAGACGCGTCCAATGTGCGCCCTCACCCAGCCTCACATGTGCCGCCCATGCCATTGTTTACCAGGCAGCCTCCGCGCTAACATCCAAGCATACACTCGGAATATTTCGTATTATTACAGTGTTTTCGGTGGTGTTTCTGGAAAATAAGTGACCATGGGCCCCAAGAAAGCTTCTAGTGCCAACCCTGTGGTAAAAAGGGTGAGAATTAGTATGGAAATTAAGAAAGATTTTGAAGGGTTTGGGGCTAACCCTGAGAAGCCTATGCCAGTTGTGGAATCCATTGTGCCTACTTCAAAGATTAAGGAAATGTGTGCACAGTGGGTTGAACTGCAAACCTTTATGGATGAAAATCACCCTGACACAGCTGTTGCAAGCCGTGCTGGTGACTATTTCAATGACAATGTTGTGGCCCATTTTAGACAAATCGTAAAGGAACGGGAGGTACAGAGCTCTATGGACAGATTTGTTGTGCGACAGAGGTCCAGTGACTCTCAAGCTGGTCCTAGTGGCATTAAAAGAAGAAGGGAAGTAACCCCGGAAAAGGACTTGCTACCTCAAGTCCTAATGGAAGGGGATTCCCCTTCTAAACAGTAAGAAGATAATGCTCTCCCCTCCTCCCATCCCATCAATCATCACCAGATCTTCAATAAAAGTAAGTGTCATGTAAGTGTGCATGCCTTTTTCAGTTTGTATTAAAATTAACATTTCATGTGGTAAAAAAATTTTTTTTTCATACTTTTGGGTGTCTTGCACGGATTAATTTTATTTCCATTATTTCTTATGGGGAAAATTCATTCACATAACGATTATTTCGCATAACAATTACCCCTCTTGCACGGATTAAAATCGTTAACCGGGGGTCCACTGTATAACATACAATATACAGTGGACCCCCGCATAACGATCACCTCCGAATGCGACCAATTATGTAAGTGTATTTATGTAAGTGCGTTTGTACGTGTATGTTTGGGGGTCTGAAATGGACTAATCTACTTCACAATATTCCTTATGGGAACAAATTCGGTCAGTACTGGCACCTGAACATACTTCTGGAGTGAAAAAATATCGTTAACCGGGGGTCCACTGTACTATGGGCTTGCCAACAAATTTTTAACATGATCCATTCTATCTGCAGGAACAGTATAAGCATACAGCTTTCAGTAATAAAGGTTAGGTTAGGCAACATTCATCAGGTAACAGGACAAATTTTCCTGATGCAGGTCTTAGTCACATGATGACCCATTGTTGGAACTTTGGTCATCTAACTGAGGTCTTCTGCTGGCTTACCGGTCTACCCCTTTAAAAATTATGGTCATTGTTATAACCATATATGTCTGTAAATAATAAACATTTGCATTTCAAATAGAATTTATATTTTTGTATCAATAACTGTACTGAAAGTGTGAAACTTCATTACCAGCAGTGTAAATACAACCTCTCCTCACTTAGCGATGTACTTGTTTACTGACAACTTGGACTTACGACGGGCTCTCTGACCAGTATTCATACCTGTGTCAGAACTGGTTTCCTCTATTCTGTTTATTACAATATATGTACAATACATTGCTGTATAAACATTTCAAAATATGTATACTAAAAATGTTATAAATGGTGCAAGGGTGACATTAAAGCAATATCAAAGATGGTTGATATAAACCCACTACCATTATAGTATGCTCCTCTTTTAGCAACGAATTCTTTTACCAAAATGGTATTAGGAATGGAACTCTGTCGTTAAGTGAGGAGAGGCTGTACTCTTGCATTATATTCATGGTAAAGTGCTAAAACAGTAAAAGGCTCATACAGCATGGATCAAACTGCATTTGGTTTGCATTTGGTCTTTTCCATGGATCAAACTGCGTTTGATCCATGGAGAAGATACCTCAATTTACATTACAAAAACAAAAGCAAAACTCTTATGGGCTATATAGTAGTGTAGCTTCAATTTCTTGGATCAAAAGCCCTTCAGCATCAAAGTATCCCACATAAGAGCTTTTTTTTTTTAAGCAGTGAGCTTGACATAGCACTGATTGCACTTCCTCTGTATCTGATTATTGAGTGAAGTTACCATAGTATTTTTATAATAATATCAATGAATGGTGACTATAATTAATATTCCCAGTTATGTGTGTTGGCATAAGATGCATAAAAATGTTGTCTAAATGTGGCTTGACAACTATACTACAGCATGTATCAATATTTTACTCTTAAAGACAGTATTAAATCTTTGTTGTAAATAAAGTACGTACAATACTGACATACCCTTTCATTTTCTGTGTGGCATTGACCCCAAGTGTCGCTCACGTAGATTTATGTTTTAAGCACAGCGCTCTCAAATAAGTTGTTAACAGTAAATTTTGGTTGAAACATGAAAGAATGGCTCTGTGCAGTGAGTGTGCAGTGTAAAAAAAAAAAATCCTGCCCCACACGGTGCATATGGTTTACATAAAAGAATATGAAGTGCTTTCTGGCTTTGTTTTTTGTGCTTTTATGCTGTTTCTTTGTATCAATTGGTAAAATGGAAGACATAATACCGAAATAAAGATGATTTTGGTTGGAAGAAGCTTGAAATAGGGCTTAAAGTAGCAGAAATATTTGATTTTTTATGATTTTCCTGAGGAAGGGTAAGGCCCTTTAACCTCCCCCCCCCCTTCCCCAGTCTGTTTCATGGGTTTTACTAGATCTGCTTCAATTCTTCTTTGTGATGATGGATTCAAAATGGAGTGCAAGTGTATTATAGGAGAGGCCTGAGGAGATGATTAATGAACAGAGGATAGGTTACCTTAGTACCTGGAATGCATTATGTTTATTTTGGATTTTTTTTATTTGTTGAATTGTGTAAAATTAGCCAAATTACTGGCTTCTGTGCACTTTATATTTTAGTTCCGATGATTGAATGGGTATTTTTTTGTGCCCAGTCGAGAGAACAGAAATAACTAAGAATTTGGTAGAAATGAGCAATGTAATTGGCTTAAAATAGGACTCGATGGGTGAAATCACCAGTGCATAAATTGCACCCAGTCCACCAACTTTGTGCCTTCATAATTCTGTAAGTTTTCCATTAAATTTTATATTTTTGGTATCATTACATACTTTCAGAAAAAATCTTTTCCGTTTAAGATTTTTGTTTTTCTTAAGTGCCAACACTGTCAGCACTTTTAATTTTGGGGATCCTGACAAGGAAAGGATTAACCCTTTCAGGGTCCGTGCCGTAGTTCTACGGCTTTGAGTTCTGGGTCCAAACCGTAGTTTACGGCTTTGAGTTCTGGGTCCAAACCGTAGTTCTACACCATCTCACCTTACTCAGATAAGCTGTGAGCTGTAAATTTGGGCCTAGATATGAGAGAACACATCTATGCAGCAAACAGTGCATAATGAGAGAAAAAACTGGTGTTTTTTGTGTGTTTTATAGTTGTATTTGCAATTTCTTGGTCTCATTTGATAGAATGGAAGATATATTACAGAAATAGAGATGATTTTGATTGGTTTTACTACTGAAAATGGCTTGAAACTGAGCTCAAAGTAGCAGAAATGTTAAATTTTTGCCGACGTTCAAGAGTAAACAAATCACATCGCTCATCCAATACACATCAGCTGATGGGTCTTACGTGCATTCACAAATGCGCTGATATTTATACAATTATTACAATATTGCATAACAGTAAATCTTCCATTTTTTTATTTGAATAAAAATTCACTGTTACTAAAAAATCAAAATGGAATTTATTTGTAAAGCCTGAAAATGTAACTAATGAACAGAGGAAATGTTAGTTTAGTGCCAGGAATGCCTGCATTGTTTATTCTGGACCATATTTTGAAATAGGAATATTTTGAACTTTGTTATAAATTGGCAAAATTACCAATTTCCGATCACTTTATTGGGTAGTTGAAACAGTCAACTTGGTGATTTCTTGTGCTCAATCAATAAAATAGAAGTAACACTAGGGAAATGGCTAAGAATTTGGTCAACTGGTATAATGTAATTGGCCTAAAATGGGAGTCAAATTCGGCAAAATCACTGATGCATAAATATCACTGATGTATCAAAATTTGCGAGAGCATAATTTCATAAATTTTCCATCAAATTTCGTACTTTTTGTTTTACTACCTTCAGAAAAAGATTCTCTACCATTTCATAAGAAAAAATAACAATTTTTTTTTTTTTTTAATTCTTGGACCCTGTGTACACATCTCAGATTTTGGGTCTGGACCCTGAAAGGGTTAATAATCTAGATTGTAACTGCTTTTCACACAGTTGAGTTACTTAGCTGTTTTAACTTTTAAGGTTTAAATAGTAAGATATTACAAGGACCCCAATGGAAATAAATCACTAACTTTTTTTTGGATTACCCTAGGTAATCTACACATATGCTGCTATGTATGATAATTTATGAGTACAGTGGACCCCCGCATAGCGAACGCCTTGCATAGCGAACAATCCGCATAGCGAACGCTTTGTTCACTAAAATTTTGCCCCGCATAGTGGACAAAAACCCGCTCAGCGACCTTCGTCCGAGACGCGTCCAATGTTTACCAGCCAGCCTCCGCGGTAACATTCAAGCATACACTCGGAATATTTCGTATTATTACAGTGTTTTCGGTGCTGTTTGTGGAAAATAAGTGACCATGGGCCCCAAGAAAGCTTCTAGTGCCAACCCTACACCTCAAAGGGTAAGAATACCCATTGAAATGAAGAAAGAGATCATTGATAAGTATGAAAGTGGAGTACGTATCACCGACCTGGTCAGGTTGTACAAGAAACCAAAATCAACCATCGCTTCTATTGTGGGCAAGAAAACGGCAATCAAGGAAGCTGTTGTTGCCAAAGGTTTAACTGTGTTTTCGAAACAAAGATCGCAAGTGATGGAAGATGTTGAGAGACTCTTATTGGTGTGGAAGTAACCCCAGAAAAGGACTTGCTACCTCAAGTCCTAATGGAAGGGGATTCCCCTTCTAAACACTAACACTCTCTCTCCCCTCCTCCCATCCCATCAATCATCACCAGATCTTCAATAAAAGTAAGTGTCATGTAATTGTGCATGCATTTTTCAGTTTGTGTGTACTAAAATTAACATTTTTTTGTGGTAAAAAAAATTTTTTTTCATACTTTTGGGTGTCTTGCACGGATTAATTTTATTTCCATTATTTCTTATGGGGAAAATTAATTCGCATAGCGAACATTTCGCATAACGACCAGCCCTCTTGCACGGATTAAGTTCGCTATGCGGGGGTCCACTGTATATGGGTGCAAAGCATGGGTTTTAAATGTTGCAGCAAGGAGGAGGCTGGAGGCAATGGAGATATTGTGTCTATGGGCAATGTGTGGTGTAAATATTATGCAGAGAATTCATAGTGTGGAAATTAGGTGTGGAGCTACTAAAAGTATTAGTCAGAGGGCTGAAGAGGGGTTGTTGAGGTGGTTTGGTCATTTAGAGACAATAGAACAAAGTAAAATGGCTTGGAGAGCTTATAAATCTGTAGGGGAAGGAAGGCGAGGTAGGGGTCGTCCTCAAAAAGGAGGGAGGGAAGGGGTAAAGGTAGTTTTGTGGGTGAGGGGTTTGGACTTCCAGCAAGCATGCATGAGCATGTTAGATAGTGAATGGAGACAAATGGTTTTTGGGACCTGATAAACTGTTGGAGTATGAGCAGGATAACATTTTGTGAAAGGATTCAGAGAAACCAGTTAGCCAGACTTGAGTCCTGGACTTTAAAGGAGGGATTTGGGATATTGGCAGTTTGGAGAGACATCTAAACTGTTGTATCTGAGCACCTCTGCAAAGACAGTGATTATGTGAGTGATGGTGAAAGTGTTGAATGATGATGAAAGTTTTTTCTTTCTTTCTTTTTAGGTTTTTCCTTTCTTTTTGGGTCACTCTGCCTCGGTGGGACATGGCCGACATGTTAAAAAAAAAAAATTATGTGTACCTGCACTTGAATAAAATTTCTTACCAAGGGAATTTAATTTTCCCATAAGAGGTGTCACGTTATAACTCAACATACTGTAATAAAGTTGGTAGAATTACCGACAATATGTAAAGTAAAAGGACACAAGTGCAACTAATGTGACATTTATTGTGGCAACGTTTCGCTCTCCAGGAGCTTTATCAAGCCATTACAAACAATACATGGACACAGAGGGTATATAAAGGCTCAGAGTGAGGTGAATACTTCAATAAAGGATCTAACCAGGACAAAACCCAAGCACCACGAACCAGTCAATGCAGGAGTTTACACTATACCCTGTGGAGGCTGTGACAAGATCTACGTAGGTGAAACAGCAAGAAACCTCGACACCCGCCTCAATGAACACATATACGCATGTAGGAACGACAACTTAAACAACGCCTGTGTACAACACCGAAATTCCACCAATCATCTTATGAAATTAGTGATAAAAGAAACTAATTTCCGCACACGCAAGTGCCTTGAATCAGCACTGATCGCTGTTTCGAATACAATTAAACAAAACAACGGCAGCTTCACCATCTCCGAAGTCTTAGCAAAAATCCTCCTGAAAACAGTAAACCCTGCCATCACATAGTCTCTCCTGTTATACTACACAAAGCACAGAGAGTGAACACTGAAACAACCTGCCTCATTCCAGTTTATATTTGTCCAACCTATTTTTATGTTACCCAAGTAATAGCTTTTATATCCTTTTACTCATGTACGAATTAATTGCTTTTGTCACTACCACTACTACTACTACCACTAGTGAACATCGAAATGGTACCTCACTAGTATTCACCTCACTCTGAGCCTTTATATACCCTCTGTGTCCATGTATTGTTTGTAATGGCTTGATAAAGCTCCTGGAGAGCGAAACATTGCCACAATAAATGTCACATTAGTTGCACTTGTGTCCTTTTACTTTACAACTCAACATACTGACTGATATATCTCTGATGGGTAAGGGCCATAAGAATGATTTGTTACATAAAAATTATGTTAAGTGAATCTAATTTTACCAAAAGAGCCTAAGTTATAACTTTATTATTATAATAAAAACTAAGTGCTAAACCCACAAGGGTCATACAGCACTGAGCTATAACTTAAGTTATGGATTGATATGCTTTTGACAGTTTCAAGAGTTTTCCTACTTCCACAGCCTAGCCGGGACAATAATTTTCCACATCAAATTCCTGTTGTTTTTTCAATGCTGTATTTAAAAAAAAAGGTACTCTCCAAAGAAGGATCTGTTGCTTACTAGTGCCATAGCTGTAGTGTACCTCTTATTTATGAGTCCATAACACAAAAAATGAGCATCTGAAACTGAAATATGGAATTTTAAGAAATATGTACCGTGCTCCCCATATTATGTACTATTATTATAATCAAAACTAAGTGCTAAACCCACCAAGGTTTAGCACCATTGATGAGTATTGTAGAGGCATAATGCAGTTCACTGCACATCAGAACAGGGAAGGAGCTAAATAAGAGGATGGAAGAAAGGGATTTAGGTAAGACTTATGTAGATGACTGTGTACTGGAAGCAGAGGACCACTCCTGAAGAAATTTTTGATTGATAACTGCCTGGCTCGATGTTGTTTCTCTATAAACAAATTACTGTATCACTTCTGCTCTGTATGACCTTTGTAGGTTTAGCACTTCTTTTGGATTATAATACTACAACTACTGTATCACTTACTGCAGTATCAAATGCCACTGTGAGATCAGTGTTTGGGCTGACAGTTTAGTGCTCTAATTATTTGCTGTTGCTCTAAGCTTGCAGTTTCATCAATATTATTATTATTATAATCAAGGGGGAAGCGCTAAACCTGGAGGATTATACAGCGCCTGGGGGGGGGGGGGGATGTGGAAGGCATTCAGGCTTAATTCGGGAAACTGGAGCACAGATCCAATTCCCTAAATCAAGAGCCCCTCACCAACATCAAGGAACCTTCCTTGAGAGGAGTTTCATCAATAGCAACTCCTCAATGCCGAGGGGCTCATCATGAGTTCAACAACTACAAGAAGCCATTCACAAGAACATTATTAATTCCTGTGTGCCTATCTCCCAGTGAGTATATCTGCAAACAATTCAATTTGAATTCATGAAAATCATTAACATATTCAAGCCATAATTTCTTCCTTGCATTGTTCATTGTAGCAACTGTCACTGCTTTCCAGGCATCAGTAATGATACTGATGGCATTCAGGATATTAAATTCCTTGGTTGTTGGCTTATTCTTGCCATCGTTGTGAAGAACAAGTTTTCCAAAAGGTTTCTCCACGTTAATTTGAAAAATTTGCTAGCAACACTGATTCAATGGGAAGAAACTGAAGCCTGACATGTTTGGATGCATATACTTGTCACTAGATGCACTGTAGATGCATTGAAGAGCAGCAATCCTCTGTGAGAAAGGTTCTTCTCACCATATAATTTTCCAACAATAGGGCAAAGAGATATGACATAAACCACTCAATAAACACTGCTTCTGTTATCCATTTTTTTTTTTGGTGGCTTACCAAATATCTTCTTCAATATTTTTTCAAAGCTCACAGGTTATCAAAGTTATACACTAGGAGTGGTTTCAGCTTGAAATTCCCAGGACATTGCCACCTTTTGGAAGAGTTGATTCTTTGCTACTTTAAAGAAGGGGTCTGGGATACTGACAGTTTGAAAGGACTTCTAAACTGTCGTACCTGAGCGCCTCTGCAAAAACAGTGATTATGTATGAGTGAGGTGAGTGTTGAATGATGATGAAAGTATTTTCTTTTTGGGGATTTTCTTTCTTTTTGGGTCACCCTACCTCGGTGGGAGACAGCCGACTTGTTGAAAAAAACAAAAAAAAATTTTTTTTTTTTTTACTATTTTAGTTTTCTAACGCTATGCACAAGGAATACTTATGATATTATTTCAGAATGTAATACTCTTCAGAGCATGGAAATAAGTCACTTTGATTGACCTTACTTGGTTATCCTGGGTTAAATAAACTTAAGTGTGCTTTGTGACTAAATCCACCATTAGTGATCACGATATTAAAATAAATTTAGAACGACTAAGACATCATCATGCCACTTTCGCATCCTGTTTGTTGGAACAACAGCTCCTGATTTCATTGTTTACTTATGCTAGTTAGGTGTACTAGTATGTCAGACACATAGGCATCACCCTTCTGTCCATTAGATGACTAGCTTGTAGAAGACCCAGAATTGAGATGAGGTAAAAAAAATATTGGCAGGAGGAAGATTTGAAGGTATGAAAAATTGTGCATATTAGCACAATGGGCAAATAGTTGTCAGTTGCGAACTAGTACGTTGGACATGGTTTGAAACTTAATTATAATTGTAATTTGAAATTATGCTGTGTGAACCTCTGTTAAGCAAGGGATCACCACACCATTAACCCTTTCAGGGTTTCCAATGTACTAGTATGTTTTACGCACCAGGGTTATTGACATACTGGTACGCGTAAATTCTAGCGTCTTCAAATCTAGCGAGAGAAAGCTGGTAGGCCTACATAGGAAAGAATGGGTCTGTGTGGTCAGGGTGCACAGTATAAAAAAAGTCCTGCAGCACACAGTGTGTAATGAGAAAAAAACTTTAACCATGTTTTTGGTTTAAAACAGTGACTTTGCACTGTATTTTCGTATGGTATTTATGGTTGTATTCTAGTTTTCCTGATCTCATTTTATAGAATGGAAGACATATTACAGAAATGGAGATGATTTTGATTGGTTTCACAATGAAAAGTACCTTGAAACTGAGCTCAAAGTAGCAGATTTTGTTCGATTTTTGACGAAGTTCAAAAGTAAACAAATCATGCCACACATCCGATACATGTCAACTGGTGAGTCTAATATTCTTTCACAAGTGTGCTGATATTATTTATACCATTTCTACACTAATGCAGTAGTCTGCATAACAGTAAATCTTCTATTTTTTGAGAATAAAAATTCATAGTGGAAAGCAAAAGAAATGTAAGTGGGGCCTGGGGACATGACTAATGAACAGAGGAAATGTTATTTTAGTGCCAGGAATGTCTGTCTTGTTTATTCTGGACCCTATTTGGAAATTGGCATCTTTTGAAATTTGTGTAAAATTGACAAAATTGCCAATTTCTGACCATTGGATAGTTGAAATCGGTAAATGGGTGATTTCTTGTACTCATTCAATAGAAAAAATGGAGTTCTAACGAAATAGTTGATTTTTGTCGACTAGTACATTGGAATTGGCCAAAAATAGGGCTCAAAGTGGGCAAAATCGCTGATGTGTAAACATCGTCGAGACCGCTAACTTTGCGAGAGCATAATTCATAAGTTTTCCATCAAATTTCATACTTTTGGTGTCATTATGATCAGGAAAAGATTCTCTATCATTCCATAAGAAAAATGAATTTTTTTTTCTCTAAAAAATTTTTGACCCTGAGAAAAACTTTAGGAGAGGGCCTCTCGACCCTGAAAGGGTTAAAAAGTAAATAAGAAAAACAAAAACTGAAATGAGAAATAGTCAAAGGTTAAAAAATCTGCATGAAAATACATCATTCATTCATTTGTGGTACTATATACAAAACATTTTATACACAAACTAGACCTAAATGCCAGAAATGAGATAAATCAGTAACTGTTATATACCTGTACCATATAAACAAGAGATAAGTTTACCCATGACAATAAACCTTTCAAATATATTAGTTTGACATTGATAAATTATTTACACATGTACACAAAAGTAAAACATTTCAGGGGGTCATTATGCACCTTGCAAAATAAATTGCACTTCTACTTATGATGGTCTATATCCTAAAATATTTATCTTCACAGGCAAATTAATTTTTTTTAAATTTTTAAAGTTGCAAATACAGTACATGGTAAAGCTATTTAATGCAAAATCAAATTATTATTTATTTATACATGAGATTGCAATTTGGAAAATCTTAATTCACATTGGAAAACTTGCAAATATATAATTTTCATAAATTATCATCATTATTATTATTATTACTTATTATTTTAGACCCAAACATGAATAATCCTGCATAAAATTAATGTTTTTATTTAAATCTTTTGGGTTGCTTGATGTTTAAATTGGCCATTTCCACTGATTTGGAACTGGTTCCTGAATAAGAGGCTCCCAAGGCTTCCACTCCAACATTTTGCGTGCCAAAGACAATTCATTTTCAGCCTGCTGAATCACTTCCTCAATTTGACCACAGTTGATGGCCTTCTCTAATTTAAACACATCTGGTTCCTGTAAATATATGAAAAAATAAATTGCACTAATTTTTAATTATAATTATTCTCATTATCATTATTACAGCCTCTCCTCACTTAGCGACGGAATTCTTTCCCTGAGACCACGTCGTTAAATGAATTCATTGCTAAGTGAGGAGCATACTATAATGGTAGTGAGTTTGTGTCAACCATCTTTGATATTGTTTTAATATCACCTTTGCACCATTTATAACATTTCTGCAATATTTTTAAATGATGATACAGTAGTGTACTGTATACTGAAATAAACAGAATAGAGGAAATCAGCTCCAATATACATTATTTAGGTATGAATTCTGATCAGAAAGCCCGTCATAAGTCTGAGGCGAGGTGAGGCTGTATTATTTTTTCAACACACCCGCCATCTCCCAGTAAAATAGGGTGACTAAAAAAATTTTTATAATCATTGCCATTCACTCAATCGCTGTAGTATCAGACCTCACAATTCAGGTGACCCTCTGAACAACAGCTCTTCACTCTTTCAAAGTGCAGGCACTGTATTTCTTACCTGCAGGACTCAAGTTCAGCTAACTGGTTTCTTGAATCCCTTTGTAAGTGTTACCTTGTGCATACTCATGTAGCACATCATAAAAACCATTCGTCTCCGCTCACTCCAATCTAACATGCTTGCACGAGCCTATCTGATGTTCGCTCAAAACCTCCTTTATCCTGTCCCTCCAATCCTTCCTGGGAAGCCCCCATTCTCTGCCGTCCTTCTACCTCACATATGTACCCTCTTAGTCATTTTACTCTGCTCTATCCTCAATTCTTTGAATTATTCTTTTGATAACCCCAGTCTTCTAATTTTCAAGGTCTGAATTCTCTGCATAATATTCACACCACACATCACCCTTAAACATGACATCTCTACCATATTCAACTCCAAGCAAAGTTCAAAACACGTGCTTCACACCCAAGTAACAGTGCAGGTATCGCTATACTCGGGTACATTTCACTTTTGTTGCTTCCATGGATGATACTTGCTGTCTCACAGATGCCTCAAAGCACCACCTCCCTTTTACCTTCCTGTCTATTCTATAGATCACCTCACCTTTTACTGACCTATTTGCTGACAAGTCCACTCCCAAATATCTTTATACATTTACTTCCCCCATACTCCCTCTAATCTGATATACAATCTTTCAGTGCCTAGATACTTTTTTACCCTCATCACCTTAGTCTTTCCTATGTCCATTATTAGTTTCCTTCTTTGACATACCCTCCCAAATTCCCCCACTAACTTTCATAACTTCTGTTTAGAATCTCCCAAAAGAACCCTGCCATCAGCAAAGAGTAACTGTATCGAATTCATAATTCTTTAATCCCACACCTCAGTACTGACTTCTTTTACAACCCCATCTATAAATATGTCAAATAACCATGGCAATGTCACATATCCCTACCTAAGAATAAGAATAAGAAGTTTATTTCAGCATGATACATGTTTCAACAAAGGAATATGACAATTGGGTATCCATGCTGAAAGCCCCTTGATATGCAGAGCATTTATGGGCAAACTTAGGACTAACTTAAGATTAATAAGGCAATAACAGTATGAGTAATTTTGTACATATTGTCACTTAGGTGAGTGTAATTTTAAATTTAGGAGAATACAATGAATACAAGGGAACTGAATATTCTATTAGTTCATGCTAAAGGGCTTTAATAAGTTAGATATAGAGAAATTACAGTTTTGAACACAATGGATTGATTAACATTTGAGAGGATTACAGATACTAAGAGTAAGTACGTATGTACAGTGGTACCCCAAGTTTCATACAGCTCCCAACTTGAACAATTATGTAAGTGTATTATTATAAGTGCTCTCGTAAGTGTATTTTTGGGGGTCTGAAACGGACTAATCTAATTTACATTATTCCTTATGGGAACAAATTCGTTCAGTAACAGCACTCAAACAGTCTTCTGGAATAAATTATGGCCGAAACTCGGGGTACCACTGTATTGATTATAATGTTTTACCCATGTTCATGATATTGAGCAAATGCATGTATAGTTTTAACATATACTATATTTATGATGGGCTGGGATAGGTTAAGGAGATAACATGTTTTTTTAATGGTAGTTTTGAAAATGCTAGCTAAGTCAGTGGTTCTGGAGGTTTTTGGCAGAGTTTTCTATATTTTGGGCCCTTTGATGTACAGTAGACTTGTCAATTAACACGAGTTCTTTTTGCACGTTCTCTCCATTACACTATTGCCAAACTGCGGCGTATTTTTATCTAATGCTTTGTAAAATTCATTTTACACGGTTCCACTTGAGAGTAGCAAAAAATTTCAGCCCCATAAGCTGAACGGTGGGGATTGTCCCCCTTTGTGTAGTGAGCACGAGGCAGTCTGCCTGTGGGTCCAGCCATTGTCTTTGCAGGGAAGGCCGCCTAGTTGCCTAGTGCTCCATACATACGCGTCCAGTACGAAACCCAGCATTGTTTGTGAATTGGATTTTGGCCTTTTCACTACCGTATATACGGTAGGGGTAGATCAGTGAATAGTACAGTGAAAGTAGTGCTATTTATGGTACATCATAATGTATCTTTGAGAGGATGCCAACTGTTCTAGATACTTTTTTGTTATCTGTGTTGGATATGGGTGTTGAATTTCAAGTTGCTGTCTAGGTGCAGACCCAGAAATTTTCCCTCATTTTATTTAGCAATAGGGGTGTTGTTAAGCATAATGTTCAGTTGGACCTCTCCTGCTCTACTCCCAAACATAATGTAGAAGGTTTTGCCTATATTAAGTTTAAGTCTATTGACAGTCATCCAGGTTGATATTTTTATGAGCTCTTCATTAACCAGCGCTGAGCGAGGCAAGATTAAGGTGGGAGATGACAAAAGTCGTGTTGTCAGCAAAGAGAATAGGTCTAAGTTGTTGTGATACACTTGGAAGATCGTTGATGTATAAAAGGAAAAGGAGGGGGCCAAGTATGCTTCCCTGTGGTACCCCAGTGTCCAGGGGCCTTGTGGACAAGGCTGTATCCTTAATAGAGACGTATTGCTATCTATTAGTAAGGTAAGGCTTGATATATGCTAGTGCATGGCCTCTTATACCATAATGATCAAGCTTGAGGAGAAGGATGCTGTGGTCTACTGAATCAAAAGCTTTTTTAAGGTCGATAAAGTCCAAGTGGGTATCTGCTTCTTCAAGTGCTGTGTAAAGCAGGTCTAATTTTATTATTGCATCATTTGTACTTTTGCTTCTCCTGAAGTAAAACTTGCAGGGGTTGAGGATGCTTTGTGATGTAATGAAGGAGTATAACCTCTTGTGTATGAGCTTCTTGAAGATTTTGGAAAGTAAAAGCAAGTTTGATATTGGCCTATAGTTGTTTACATCTGTTGGGTCACCACCTTTGTGTACTGGTGTAACCCTTGCTATTTTGAGTGATGCCAGGAAAGTGTTGGTTTCTAATGATTTGTTACAGAGCAATGCAATAGCAAGTGAAAGGACTTCAGCTACTCGTTTGTACAGTATTGGCAGAACTTGAGCTATATTTCCTGATTTGTTTTATAGTGAGTTAATAATCATGGCAACTTCATTGGGCTTTGTTGGTGCAAGATAGAGGGATGTTGGGAAGTTTCCATCCAGATAATCATTAGCTCAGACATTGGTACTTGAAATTTTACTGGTGAGACATGATCCTATGGCTGAGGAGAAGTCATTTATCTTGTCAGCTGTATCAACAGGCTGGAGTTGCAGTTCATTTGGTTTAGTTTATGGGTGCCCAGGATCTGAAAGAGAGACTTCTATGTTTTTTTTATATCTCCTCTCGTTTCAGTGAGCTTATTAGAATGGTATAGTTGCTTGGACTTTCTGATTAGTTTGGTGAGGACTGACAAGTAGTGTTTGATAAATTTATTAGTTATTAAGCCCCTTCTATAGTGTTTTTCATATTGATGTTTCATATCAATAGATCTTAGAATGCTTTTAGTAAGCCATGGGCAACTTTGTATTGTATTAGTGATCTGTTTAGTTTTTATGGGACAATGTTTGTTATATAGTACGTACATGCATTTTGTTTAGAAATATGTCTACCCATTTTTCAATACTATCAGCATTGAAAAATTCTGTATGCCAGTGAACTGTCCTTAGTTCTGCAGTGAAGTTACTTATTGATGCCTCATCATGGAGTCAAAAAGAGAACTTATTGTATTCCATTGGTTGTCTACAAATGTTTGTTAGGAGGAAAGCTGGTTAGTGGTCAGTAGTGTTGTCTGTGATTATCCCCGTTTTAAGGGGCCTACTTTTACCAGAAAATTATCCTCTCTCTCTCTTGAATACCCTAACCGGAGCTTCATTATACACATAAAAACCCTAATGCTTTTAGTAATATATGACCTATTCTGTGTATTTGCAACATATGCCTTTTCTGAATCCATAAATATGTACAGTACAACAAAAAATTCCTTGCTCTTATCAAAGTATTTTTCATTAGTTATACATCACATTAAATACTTGGTCTACATACCTCCTTTCCTTCCTAAATCATCCTTGTTCTTTGTTATCCTACTTTCCCTTTCACCTTTAACTCTTTCAATAATAATTCTACCATAGACTTTATGTGGTATACTCATCAGGCTTCTTTCCCTATAATTCTTACACCCTCTTTTATCCTTCTTCTTTCCCCTTACACAAAAGAACTATGCATGCTCTATGCCAATCATCAGGTACCTCCCTATTCTTTTAAGCATATACTGAACAAATATACCAAACCACTCTAAAACTATATACCCACCTGCTTTAAACATTTATTTTAATTCCATCTGTTTTTACCCCTTTTCATTCTACCCACTGCCTCACATGCATACTTTCCCCATGCTTACAATTGGCTATTCTCTTCTATAGTGTTTTTCATATTGATGTTTCATATCGATAGATCTTAGAATGCTTTTAGTAAGCCATGGGCAACTTTGTATTTTATTAGTGATCTGTTTAGTTTTTATGGGACAATGTTTGTTATATAGTATATGCATTTTGTTTAGAAATATGTCGACCCATTTATCAATACTATCAGCATTGGAAAATTCTGTATGCCAGTCAACTGTCCTTAGTTCTGCCCTCCTTTCTTCTTAAACATTTAATAACTCCTAGAAATATTACCTCCACCTCCCCTCTTTAATTTTTAACTACCAAGTTCATTTGTTTCACTGGCTTTCTCAACCTATGACTTTCACCCTAGAACTTTTTCTTATTTTCAGCAAACTTTGCAGATAAAGATTTACCCATTCTCTCACTGGCTCTTCCCTAGTACTCCTTCATTACTCTTTTAACCTCTCTTTTACTCTCCATATACTCCACCCTCCATATATCACTACTACACTGTAAAAGCCTCGTTTAAAAAACAAAGTGAGCAAACTAGGACATGCTTATTAGAAAACGTGTCTTTTTAAGGAAATTTGTCAGCAACAATTACCAAAGTTCACACCACTGGGAAAGCCTCTCATATTTTTTACTTTTTCTCCCTTAACATCCTCTGTATCTCAGCATGCCACCAATTGCTCCTTTCTTCCCAGAAACTTCTACACACACTAACACTGAATTCTTAAATCAACCCCATACCTCCTCAACCTCATCATTATCTGTTCTCTCTGTAGCCCATCTTTCTTCCAATAGTTGTCTATATCTTACCAGTCTTCTCCTTTAATTCATTAACTTTCCCCTCACTCATTCTTACTTAGTATTTTTCTGCACATATCTACTTGTTTCCATGGTTACACTCATTCATACATGTGTAGTGACTGAAATGAAGAATATCAGAAGACTATTTATGTCTTTGGTTTGGGTCTGCACTGCAGTTGTCCTGAACATCCAAAGAATACAATAGAATGTGTTCATACTATGTATATTTAGTAGGTTTAGAGATTTGAAGGGTGCTGCAATCACACAAAACAAAATATGTTTGTACCGTTTTTACGAGAGCACTTCGTTCACTGATTATTTGTTCTGTATATTTACGATAGGCAGCATCAGGAGGCATTTTCTGTAGACACCGCATAATTTTGCCATACAATACGCCAAGTGAATGATGTGGATTGCGTGCCACAGCCAACCCAGCTAGTGCAGTAGTCTGAAAGCAACATGAAATTAATGCTACATTTCATTGTGCATATACATACAGTAAATGCATTCATGTAATAATTTAGCTCTATTAGAGTATAATCTTCCCGCCAATTTTTCTATAAATTTCTACAAGTTTAACAATGAGTATAAGTAATTTTTAAGTTTAATAATGAACATTACAGCAATGTAAAGCTATAAAGGAGCCTCAAACTGAAATAGTCATAGGAAATGACTTTTGTTGGTTATCTTAAGCTAAATCTACTTAAAAATTCTGAGAGACAGATTTCATGGATTCACCAAAAAGCTCATCGCTGTACATAAGCCACTCCATAATACTTTATTACAAATTATGAATCAAACTCTAAAGATGACATTTATGTCCAAAACATCTATAGAAGCCTGCCTATCAGGTATTTGTGTATTTGTCCAATATTCATCTAGGATTAATAACTAAAAGACTGGCAAAGAATTACACTATCATACTCACAAACCTCATAAAGAAATCTAAGTAGCTATAATATGCCAACAGATTCACTCAAATCAGATATATAAAAAAAAAAAACCTGCAGTCCTGATAAAAACCTAATGAGCCTCCCCTCCAAGACTCTGAGACACTGACAGAGATGTAAGCCACAGCACTGTGTCCTCCTTTGTTGATGATGCCAGAATTTGCATGACAAAGCCATCCATCAGGTACACTGCAAATCACCAAGTGGACATTAACCAAGTCTTTAAGTGGGCATCAGAAAACAATATGAAGTTCAATGAAGACAAATTTCAATTACTCCACTATAGAAAACTTGAAGAAATAAAAGCTGTATCAGAGTATAAAACAAATTTAAATTACATACATAATAGAGCAAACAACTAATGTGAAGGACCTGGGAGTGGTAATGTCAAGAGAATCTCACTATCAAAGATCATAACAATGTATCTATCACATTTGCTAGGAAAATGATAGGATGGATAATGAGAACATTCAAAGCTAGGGATGCCAAACCACTGATGATTCTCTTCAAATCACTTGTTCTCTCTCTAGGCTGGGATATTGCTGTACACTAACAGCCCCATTCCAGGCAAGCAAAACTGCAGACCTGGAGAATATACAGAGAACTTGTACTGCAGGTATAAGTACCAAAAAGCACCTAAATTACTGGGAATGATTGAAGGCCCTCAACCTGTACTCCTTGGAATGCAGGCGACAAAGATATATGTTAATATGTATACACTTGGAAACTCCTAAAGGTACTAGTCCCAAATCTATACACTGAAATCACTCCCCACGAAAACAAAAGACACGGCAGGCAGTGCAACATCCCACCAATGAGAAGCAGGGGTGCCATGAGTCTGCTAAGAGACATCACAATAAGTATCTGCAGACCAAGACTGTTCAACTGCCTCTCAGGATACATAAGGGGAATTATCAATAGAACCCTAGGTGTTTTCAAGAGGGAACTGGACAGACACCTAAGTCAATGCCTGACCAGCCAGGCTGTGGTTCTTATGTCAGTTTGCATGCGGCCAGCAGCAATAACCTAGTTGATCAGGCCCTGAGCCACCACGAGGCCTAGTCATGGACCAGACTGTGGGGGTGTTGACTCTCGGAATGCCCCCCAGGTATACCAGGTATACTCCCACACAGTGTATGATGGGAAAAGCAAGCCTCTGACCTTGTGTCTGGTTTAAAATTGCAACTGTGAGGTGGGTTTTATGGTTTGATTGACTGTTTCTTGGCATCACTTGATAGAATGGAAGATATGATTTTGGTCAGTTTCAATAAGATTGAAATAAGGCTCAAATTAGCACAAATATTTGATTTTTGGCAATTTTCTTCAGAACATTTCTGGCAATTTTCTTGAGAATGGGTAGGGCTCCCCTTACCTCTAATCTGTTTTAGGGGTTTTTACTAGATCTGCTTCAATTATTGGGATGGCCTAAACCATGACCACCATTCTTGGTCATATTTTATTTTTGAACTGTAGTATCAGCATGCCTCTGGCAAGACAGTGATGAAGTGAATAATAATGAAAGTGTTTCTTTTTCTTCAGGTCACCTTGCCTCGGTGGGAAACGGTCAAAGTGTTAAAAAAAAATTATTATCCGAGAAACAGGGTACAACTTTGATATTTGTGTGATGATGAATTCAAAATGGATGGCTAGTGTTATATGAGAGGCCAGCTCACATGATTAACCCTTTCACTGTCAGTGCCGTAATACTACGGTTTGCAAGCCAGTGTTGGTGCTGTAATATTATGCCAAAATTCTAGCGGTGGGTGGTGGGGAAGGCAGTGTGGGTTCTTGTAAACAAGTTTTGTAAACAATATAATAATATTTGTGTGGTTATTGTGTTGCATACAACACAATAACAGCTTTGGACCCTCAAAACTAAAATTCTTTACACGGGCAAATCATAACTCAAAATTATCATAACTCCTGCCCATTGTAACTCAAGGGACCATTGTATAGGTTAGAACATAATTAATAAAAATTAAAAAAATGTAACTGTTTAGTTTTAAATGGGTGAGTGGAACTAATTTATAAACTTACAATATCTGAAGGCATGGTTATAAGTTAAGTACAATGAATAGTCTATGTAAAATTTTCAGTACAACAGCTATGTCTGAATGAAGGGGTCTGAAACATATGGAAGCAGAAACAAGTAGTAGAACACAAGGATGAATAATGAATGAAAACTCAAGCAGATTTCAGGATATCTGACCCTAGGATACTGCTGTCATGAATTACATCAAGGTAAGGTGGTGCTTTTTAACAGTAGCTCTGAAGCAGCTGGCAGACAGGGAATCTTTGGAATTTTCAGGTACAAAATTTCCAATTTTGGAACCTTATTAGCACCGAATTTTTACTCAGGTAAGTACACAGAGGATCAAGCCTCCACCATGTCTTGCTCTGAATGACCCACATGGGTTTACCGCTTAGCATGAATTATAGTTATTATTACCCAAATTGTGTCATACATGGGGGTTATCAACAAGGTAGCTACTTTTATCTTGAATTATACCTATGAGCTCTACTGTAGCTTTCCAGGGAAGGTCAGAGTTGGGTTTATATTTGTGATGATTGTCATGTATAAACAATGTGTATATTAGAATAAATCAATATTCTCCACGTCAAGTGGGGGGCACGGGTTGTCTAGAATTTGCTCGAATTATCGTTCACATGGGTGTTAGGTGACTAGTGTGGGTCGCATCCTGGGGGACAAGATTAATCCAATTTGCCCGAAATGCTCTGCATATTTTATTATTATAATCATGGGGAGCACTAAACCTGTAGGATTATTGCTCTACATAACCTGGAGTTTACCTGGGCTTTCTATACAGTATGTCACTGATGTCAGCTATGGTCTGTATAAGTTGTATCATGTACTTGTAGAAATAATTATTATTATTATTTACTGAGGTGCACTATATAACCCTTGTAGGTTTAGCACTTTTTTTATATTATTTACCGAGATCCACACCCCCCCCCCTCATTAAGGGTTAATCCAAACAATAAGTCAAAATTTTGTTTGCATTTTCATTTCAGAAAGTATAAAATAACACAAACACTGAATTTATCATCACGTGAAAGCGTCAAACCCGAAAGGGTCGCGCAGCGCCTGGGTTAATGTAAGGCTTTCAGGCTCAAATTCAAGGGTATAAACAGCTCCAGTTCCCTGGATCAAGAGCCCCCCTTCGCCGGCAGAGTAAACCTCCTCCCCCCCCGGGAGGAAGGTAAATATAAGATCAAGATAGTTGAGCACTCACCGGCGAGGCTTAATTACACCATCCCTTAATACCTAGCACTTAATTACTTCAGCCATAACAGTGGTGCTCATCACTCCGCTATTAAATATTCATTCTAGCGAGTCTGAGAGATGCACAGCATCAAGATATAAGATAATTATCCCCGTCTCTCACCACTTTCTTAGTCGCCATATTGTTGTTGTTGTTGTTGTTGTTGTTGGAGTGATGGTGAGGGTTCAGAGCCTATCACTATTATTATTAATAATAATATGTAATAATAATTAATAATAATACGTAATAATTAATAATAATAATAATCTTTATTTCTACAAGTACACGATATAACTTATACATTATTATTATTATAATCAAAGGGGAAGCGCTAAACCCGGAGGATTATACAGCGCCTGGGGGGGGGGATGTGGAAGGCATTCAGGCTTAATTCGGGGAATTGGAGCACAGATCCAATTCCCTAAATCAAGAGCCCCTCACCAACATCAAGGAACCTTACTTGAGGGGTATAACTTATACAGACCTAGCTGACATGCATGCTATACTATATGAAAAGCCGCTTGTATTGTAATCATTTGTAGCGCTAAACCCGTAGGGGTTTTACAGCGCCTGTAGGGGAGGAATGGAAGGTATTCAGGCTTAATTCAGGGAACTGGAGCTCAGATCTAATTACCTAGATCAAGAGCCCCTCACTTATTATAATAAAGGGGAAGCGCTAAACCCGTAGGATTATACAGCGCCTGTGGGGGATGTGGAAGGTATTCAGGGTTAATTCAGGGAACTGGAGCAGAGCCATTATTATTATCATCAAAAAGAAGCGCTAAACCACAAGGGCCATACATAAGCACAGATCCAGTTCCCTAGATCAAGAGCCCCTCACCAGCATCAAGGAACCTTCCTTGAGGGGAAAAGCCCCTGGTTATGTGGGACAAATTGGGTCAATTTTGTCCCAGGATGCGACCCACACCAGGTAGGTACCGCACCAGGTACCTACCTACGGTAGTGTGCATATTAATTGGGACAGTGATGAAATAAGACATTTGTTTTGGAAAATTGATGTTTATTTGAAAAATACATGGCGATTATATGACAGATAATCAATTTAATAAGAGATGTGACTATCCTGTGCACAATGGGAAGCAAATGAGTTGCCATGACGGTGGCTCATGGCCTGGTAGGCAAAGCTTACGCTTCACACGCTGAGAGTCCTTGGTTCGATTCCTGGTTAAGGTAGAAACACTGGGAGTGTCTCCTTACACCTGCCGTCCCTGTTCACCCATCAGTAAAATGGGTACCCGTGTATTAGTCAACAGGTGTGAGTCGCATCCTGGGACAAAATTGACCCAATTTGAAAGAAATGTTCTACATAACCAGGGGCTTTCTATATTGTAGTATGTCATTGGTATTAGCTAGGTCTGTATACTTTGTACATGTAGAAATAAAGATATTATTATAAGCATTGCTACACACTTGGGCATAGAATCAACCAATGCTGAACACATTTTGCCAAGTTCTTGGTTGTAGTCCCCTCAAGGAAGGTTCCTTGATGTTGGTGAGGGGCTCTTGATTTAGGGAATTGGATCTGTGCTCCAGTTCCCCGAATTAAGCCTGAATGCCTTCCACATCCCCCCCAGGCGCTGTATAATCCTACAGGTTTAGCGCTTCCCCCTTGATTATAATAATAATCTTGGTTGTAGTACCAGGTCCTAATAACAGCAGCAATTAACTTCACAGTTGAACAATCCTGCATTTGGTTATTCTCAATTAGGTTGAGGTCAGGAGAGTTTCCAGGCTAGTTTTGAATGCTTAGCTCACTCTCTTTGAAGAGTGTCAGCATTCTTCTGGAAGTGAGTCATGGAGCAAGATCCTGCTGGAAAATAACTCCTCCATCAGGAAAGTCTCTATCCACAATGGGAAGCAAATAAGTTGCTAGGATTGCTTTGTATTAGTCACTGTTCATCATTCACTCAACAATAACAAGCTGTCCAGGACCTTTAGCAGTAAAACTACTGCTAAAGGGTGTTTTGATACTTGTTGAATGTGTCCATTCCAAAGAGGTTCACCTTTGCACTGTCTCACTAGCACTGATCTGTACCCATGTACTACAAAATGCGCCACCTCTGAAAATATAACTTTTCTCCATTCATCAGTCGATAATCCCTTGTTACTGAGTGCTCACCATAGCCATTTTTTCTTCATAGCAGCAGTCAATAATTGTATTTTTTACTGGCTTTCTGGCAGCTCTGCCAACTTCAAGGAACCATTTACTCCAGCTGAAGCCAAATCTCTCTGTAGATCTTTGCTGGTTTTCTTGGAATCCATTGCACTATTTCTTATGATAACCTTATCAGTGTGATGTGTTGTCTTGCTTTTTTCTTCCACATCTTCCTCAACACACTGAGGTATGAATTAATGTTGGTAGAATTACCGACAATATGTGTAAAGTAAAATTCAAATTCAAAGTTTATTCTCTATAAAGATTACAATGTTGAATTTACAGAATTTGGTTGTTGTGTGGTTTACATGTAGTTAAATAATGATTACAGAGTGTACCACTAGAACGCCTAGCATGGCTCGGCATTTCAGGCAGACTTAGTTTAATTCTTTATTTTAAAATATTACAAATTATGAAGTAAGTTGGTATTATGGCTAAGTGACTAAATACTAGTTTGTGAGTTTAGCAATGTGAATGCTTTTGTTTTGGCACAGTATATAGTTTCAGTATTGGAGTATCATAGGATTCATTATTTTAAGATTGAGATTAATATTTCTGTTTATGGTCAATTATTATTATTATAATCAAGGGGGAAGCGCTAAACCCTGTTTATGGTCAAATGGGTGAGTGAGTGTAAGTGTGAACCACCAGGTGGTATTCGTGTAGTTAGTTGATGGGGTTTATCAGGGAGATAAGATGTTTTCTAATGGTAGTTTTGAAGGTGATGAATGTGTCTGCAGTTCTAGAGTTCTCAGGTAGGGTGTTCCAGATTTTAGGGCCTTTGACATACATTGAATTTTTGTAAAGGTTTAGTCGGACATGGGGAATGTCGTAGAGATGTTTGTGTCTGGTGTTATGCCTGTGGGTTCTGTCACAACTATCAAGAAAGCGTTTTAGGTCAGGGTTGATATTGGAGTTTAAGGTCCTGTAGATGTAGATTGCACAGTAGATATACTAAGCAACACAGACCCCAACTTATGCCTAGAACAGATTAACTCGGTAGCACTCGATGTATGCACAAGGCTTATTCCTCTAAGAAAAAGGAGGAGTAGATGTAAAACAGAAAGAGACAGGCGCTCCCTTTACAGGCGACGGAAAAGAATAACAGAGCGGCTAAAAGAGGTCAATATATCTGAAATGCGTAGGGAGACACTGGTCAGAGAAATAGCAAGCATCGAACTTAAGCTAAAAGAATCCTTTAGGAGTCAGGAATCGCGGGAAGAACTAAAAGCCATAAATGAAATCGAAAGAAACCCAAAGTATTTCTTCTCCTATGCCAAATCAAAATCGAGAACAACGTCCAGTATTGGGCCCCTACTTAAACAAGATGGGTCCTACACAGATGACAACAAGGAAATGAGTGAGCTACTCAAGTCCCAATATGACTCAGTTTTTAGCAAGCCGCTAACCAGACTGAGAGTCGAAGATCAAAATTAATTTTTTATGAGAGAGCCACAAAATTTGATTAACACAAGCCTATCCGATGTTATCCTGACGCCAAATGACTTCGAACAGGCGATAAATGACATGCCCATGCACTCTGCCCCAGGGCCAGACTCATGGAACTCTGTGTTCATCAAGAACTGCAAGAAGCCCCTATCACGAGCCTTTTCCATCCTATGGAGAGGGAGCATGGACACGGGGGTCGTCCCACAGTTACTAAAAACAACAGACATAGCCCCACTCCACAAAGGGGGCAGTAAAGCAACAGCAAAGAACTACAGACCAATAGCACTAACATCCCATATCATAAAAATCTTTGAAAGGGTCCTAAGAAGCAAGATCACCACGCATCTAGAAACCCATCAGTTACACAACCCAGGGCAACATGGGTTTAGAACAGGTCGCTCCTGTCTGTCTCAACTATTGGACCACTACGACAAGGTCCTAAATGCACTAGAAGACAAAAAGAATGCAGATGTAATATATACAGACTTTGCAAAAGCCTTCGACAAGTGTGACCATGGCGTAATAGCGCACAAAATGCGTGCTAAAGGAATAACAGGAAAAGTCGGTCGATGGATCTATAATTTCCTCACTAACAGAACACAGAGAGTAGTCGTCAACAGAGTAAAGTCCGAGGCAGCTACGGTGAAAAGCTCTGTTCCACAAGGCACAGTACTCGCTCCCATCTTGTTCCTCATCCTTATATCCGACATAGACAAGGATGTCAGCCACAGCACCGTGTCTTCCTTTGCAGATGACACCCGAATCTGCATGACAGTGTCTTCCATTGCAGACACTGCAAAGCTCCAGGCAGACATCAACCAAATCTTTCAGTGGGCTGCAGAAAACAATATGAAGTTCAACGATGAGAAATTTCAATTACTCAGATATGGTAAACATGAGGAAATTAAATCTTCATCAGAGTACAAAACAAATTCTGGCCACAAAATAGAGCGAAACACCAACGTCAAAGACCTGGGAGTGATCATGTCGGAGGATCTCACCTTCAAGGACCATAACATTGTATCAATCGCATCTGCTAGAAAAATGACAGGATGGATAATGAGAACCTTCAAAACTAGGGAGGCCAAGCCCATGATGACACTCTTCAGGTCACTTGTTCTATCTAGGCTGGAATATTGCTGCACACTAACAGCACCTTTCAAGGCAGGTGAAATTGCCGACCTAGAAAATGTACAGAGAACTTTCACGGCGCGCATAACGGAGATAAAACACCTCAATTATTGGGAGCGCTTGAGGTTCCTAAACCTGTATTCCCTGGAACGCAGGAGGGAGAGATACATGATTATATACACCTGGAAAATCCTAGAGGGACTAGTACCGAACTTGCACACGAAAATCACCCACTACGAAAGCAAAAGACTTGGCAGACGATGCACCATCCCCCCAATGAAAAGCAGGGGTGTCACTAGCACGTTAAGAGACCATACAATAAGTGTCAGGGGCCCGAGACTGTTCAACTGCCTCCCAGCACACATAAGGGGGATTACCAACAGACCCCTGGCAGTCTTCAAGCTGGCACTGGACAAGCACCTAAAGTCAGTTCCGGATCAGCCGGGCTGTGGCTCGTATGTTGGTTTGCGTGCAGCCAGCAGCAACAGCCTGGTTGATCAGGCTCTGATCCACCAGGAGGCCTGGTCTCAGACCGGGCCGCGGGGGCGTTGACCCCCGGAACTCTCTCCAGGTAAACTCCAGGTATGAAGAGTGGGGGGGGGGTGTTGCCAGGGATGGGATTTAGTGATTATTCTTACTGCAGCTTTTTGTTGGGTTATTATTGGCTTTAGGTGTGTTGCTGCAGTTGATCCCCAAGCACAAATAGCATAGGTGAGGTATGGATAAATGAGTGGTATAGTGTGAGAAGGGCATTTTGCGGCATGTAGTATCGTATCTTGGAGAGGATCCCAACTGTTTTGGATACTTTTTTGGTTATGTGTTGGATATGGGTGCTGAAATTCAGGTTGTTGTCAAGGTATAGGCCTAGGAAGTGCAACTAATGTGACATTTTATTGTGGCAATGGCTTGATAAAGCTCCTGGAGAGCGATACATTGCCACAATAAAATGGCACATTAGTTGCACTTGTGTCCTTTTACTTTACACATTGAGGAATTGTGCAATTAGGTGAGAGTTACTAAAAGTATTACAGGTCTGCCATCACTAATCTGGCAATCAATTATCCGGTTCCATCAGTAATCCAGCACTAATTTCAGCTAGCATAATTTCAAATTTCATCATTATATTGACTCATCTCATTATACTGACTCAGAAATTTTGTAGATGGTTGTAAATCCACATCAGCAAGCCAGTGGAGGAGGAAGCAGTGATGAAAATGTGGCAGAAAGTCTCTATGGATAGGTTAATTAAGTGTATTCTAATTTAACCACTCTGTAATCTGGCAAACTCACTAATCCGGCACACTGCAGGTCCCAATTATGCCGAATTAGTGATGGATGACCTATATTCAGAGGGCTGAGGAGGGTCTGTTAAGATGGTCTGGTCATTTAGAGAGAGTGGAGCAAAATAGGATGACTTGGAGGGTGTATAAATCTGCAGTGGAGGGGAAAAAGGATAGGGATTATCCTAGGAAAGGATGAAGAGAGAGGGGGAAAAAGAGGTTTCATGTGCAAGGGGCTTGGACATACAGCAGGCTTGTGTGAGCAGGTTAGGAGTGAATGGAAACAAATGGTTTTTGGGCCTTGACAAGCAATTAGAGTGTGAGAAAGGTAATATTTTGTGAAGGGATTCAGGGAAACCGGTTAGCCGGACTCGAGTCCTAGAAGTGGGAAATACAATGCCTACATTTTAAAGGAGTAGTTTGGGATATTGGCTGTTTGGAGTGACATCTAAACTGTCGTATCTGAGCACTTCTGAAAAAACAATGTGTGTGAATAATGGTGAAAATGTTTCTTTTTTTGGGTTATCCTGCCTCAGTGGGAGACAGCCAACATGTTAAAAGAGCAAAAAAAAAAAAAAAAAAAATAGTGTGCCACTTGGGGAACCTTGCCAGTCTCCCTGATGTGGTTTCAAATCCTGATGACTGGAATCTTTCTCTGTACAGCCTCTACTCACTCAGTGACGTACTTGATAACCGACGACTTGGACTTACGATGGGCTTTCTGACCAATATGCATACCTAAAAAATGTATATTAGTGCTGATTTCCTCTATTCTGGTTGACACAAACCCACTACCATTATAGTATGCTCCTCACTTAGCGACAAATTTGCTTACCAACATGGTCTTAGGAATGGAACTCCATTGTTAAGTGAGGAGAGGCTGTATACACCTGCCTGTTTGTGTGTGGTGCATTGATATAAAAATCACTTATGAAGTTAGAACATACAGGAGAGTGAAATAGCTTGAATTATTATTATAATCAAAAAGAAGCGCTAAGCCACAAGGGCTATACAGCGCTGCAGGGCAGGAAGGAAGTGAGGGCATCAGGTGGCAAAAGGGAGATGGATGAGTAATAGGTTACAGATAACAGCGGGGCAGTGGATGGTGAAAGGGTAAAGGGCAGCAAGAGACTGAACTAGAAAGGGCTGAGGGGAGCGGGAAAGGTATCATCATCAGAGTATGTGGAGTAAATCAGTCGTTGTCAAGAAGTCAATGAGAGAGTCAGGTTTAAAGGAGGGTCCATCAGCAAGAAGGGAAGGTAAAGAGAGAGTAGTAGAACGAAGACGACGTTGGAGGTAAATTCTGCATGCTCGTTGATAGAGAGGGCAGTCTAACAATGTGGCTAATCGATACTGGAACTTGACACTGCTCACAGAGAGGAACAGGGTGCCTCTCCATGAGATACCCATGAGTAAGACGAGTGGCCAATGCGAAGGCGGGAGAGAGTGGTCCCCCAACCTCGGCACTGATGACAAGAAGACGGTCAGAAACTTATGCTCGGTTTAATAGAATGAAGTTTATTACCGAGCAGAGTTGACCAACGTTGTTGCCAACGGGTGTGAAGGTGGGTAGCTATTGCAGCAAAATAGTCCAGAAATGGAACACCTCTATAGGAAATTGGTAGGTCATGTACTGCTGAACGTGCAGCAGTGTCTGCCTGTTCATTGCCCTGTACGTCGACATGACCAGGGACCCAACAAAAAACAATATCTTTATGCTTGGTAGAGATACGGCTTAGCAAAGTTGGATACGGAGAACTAGGGGGTGAGATGTATCAAATTTTCGTACAGCCTAGAGAGCACTAAGGGAATCAGATTATTATTATTATAATCAAAAAGAAGCGCTAAGCCACAAGGGCTATACAGCGCTGCAGGGTAGGGAAGGAAGCCAGGGAATTGGATGGCAGAAGGGAGGGGGGATGATCAGCAGGTTACAGAAAACAGCAGGACAGGGGATAGTACGGGGGTAGAAGGTAGCAAGAGATTGAAGTAGAAAGGGCTGAAGGTATCAGAATTTGTGAAGTAAGTCAGTCGTTGTCAAAAAGTCAATGAGAGAGTCCGGATGAAAGGTGGGTCCATCAGCGAGAAGGGAAGGTAAAGAGAGAGCAGCGGAGCGAAGACGACGACAGAGGTAAATTCTGCGTGCTCGTTGATAAAGTGGGCAGTCCAACAGAATGTGGCTGACTGATAATGGAGCTTGGCAATTCTCACAGAGAGGAGCAAGACGCCTCTCCATGAGATATCCATGAGTAAGACGAGTATGGCCAATGCGAAGACGGGAGAGAGTAGTCTCCCAACCTCGACACTGGTGATAAGAAGACGGCCAGTAACCTATACTCGGTTTAATAGACTGAAGTTTGTTGCCGAGCATAGTAGACCAACGTTGTTGCCAACGGGTGTGAAGGTGGGAAGATATTGCAGCAAAATAGTCCGTAAATGGAATACCTCTATAAGAAACTGGTAGGTCATGTACTGCTGACCGCGCAGCAGTGTCTGCCTGTTCATTGCCCTGTACGTCAACATGACCAGGGACCCAACAAAAAACAATATCTTCATGCTTGGTAAAGATGCGGCGTAGCCAAAGTTGGATACGGAGGACTAAGGGGTGAGGTGTATCAAATTTTTGTATAGCCTGTAAAGCACTAAGGGTGTCTGAGACAACCACAAATGATGACACAGGCATAGATGTAATACGGATAAGTGCTGTAAGGATGGCATATAATTCAGCAGTAAAAATACTAGCCGAAGATAGTAAATGCCCTTGTACGACGCTGTCCGGAAACACTGCTGCGAATCCTACGCCGTCAGAAGACTTAGAGCCATCTGTGTACACAGCAATGGCATGAGAATGAGAGTGAAAGTGGTCAAGAAAAAGAGAGCGGGAAGCGACCGTAGACAGTTGGGCTTTCGAGCAAGGGAGGGAGAAAGAACAGACTCGAACAGCTGGAACTTCCCAGGGGGGTAGGGAAAAGTGAGATGCTACATGTACATAGAAAGGTGGTAGTTGAAGAGAAGACAAGAGCGAATGAAGGCGAAGAGAGAAGGGACGGAGTAAACAGGGGCGGCGAACAAATAAAGAATGTCTACTAATATCAGTGACCATTCTATAAATGGAAGGATTGCGGAGATCATGAGAGCGTACATAGTAGCGCAGGCAATGGGCATCACGGCGATCGGATAAGGATGGAACGTTCGCTTCTGCATAGAGGCTCTCGACAGGGGAAGAGCGGAAAGCACCAAGGCATAAACGTAATCTTTGGTGATGAATGGGGTTAAGGCTAGAGAGAGTAGCAGGAGATGCCGCTGAATAGATCTGGTCACCATAATCAAGTTTCGATAAAATAAGGGTGGAATGTAGGCGAAGGAGGGTTCGACGATCAGCTCCCCACGAAAGATGAGCAAGGGTTTTAAGAAGGTTCAGCCGGCTGTGACAAGTTGCCTTCGGAGAGGTAATGTGAGGTTTCCAGGATAACCTACGATCAAAGAGGAGGCCCAGAAACTTGACTGTATCACGTTCAGGGATACGGGAGCCATAGAGGTACAAAGGATGATCGGAGATGACAGAGCGTCTAGTGAAAGTGATTTGGTGGGTTTTAGTGCTGGAAAATTTAAACCCACGTGTGGTGGCCCAATTGGAAACATGGTCGACTGCATGTTGGAGAGAAACTGTAAGGAGGTGACAGTCAGCGCCTGCACAGGCAATAGCAAAGTCATCAACATAGAGTGATGACCAAATATTTGATGGAAGACTAGAGGCCAAATCATTAATAGCAAGGAGAAAAAGTGTTGTGCTCAGAACACATCCCTGGGGGACACCTTCAGCTTGGATAAAGTCCGGGGAGAGCACATTATTAACCCGAACACGGAAATGCCTGTCAGTTAAAAAGTTCTTAAGGAAGGATGGTAGATTGCCTCGAAGGCCTAAGGAGTGGGCTTGGGCTAAAATATTATACCTCCAAGTTGTGTCATATGCCTTCTCAAGGTCAAAAAATATGGCAATAACTGAGTGGTTATTCGCAAAGGCATTACGAACATACGTATCCAAGCGTAGTAAGGGGTCTATGGTAGAACGTCCCTTACGAAAGCCATATTGACGAGTGGAGAGACTGTTGTGTGTCTCTAAATACCACACTAAACGTCTATTTACTAGGTGTTCCATTACTTTGCAAACTGCACTGGTAAGAGCAATGGGACGATAGTGGGAGGTTTCATGTCCCGTAGTGCCTGGTTTGCGGAAAGGGAGAACAATGGCGGATTTCCACAGCTGTGGAAGAACTCCTTGTGACCAAATAAGATTGTAAAGGTGTAATAGGACTGCAAGGGCTGACTGATGTAAATGTTGTAGCATACGAATATGAATGTCGTCGGGCCCAGCTGCCGATGATCGACAAGCTGAGAGTGTTGCCTCCAGTTCTTGAAGTGTAAAAGGCACATTATACTGTTCTTCTCTGAGAGAAGAAAAGTCCAAGGGTGCTAACTCTCTGGCAGACTTTGAGGAAAGAAATGAGGGGCATAGATGGAGTCCCTGAGAAATACGGACCAGATGATTGCCAATTTCATTGGCAACATCTAGTGGGTTTGCTATATCAACACCGGCAACCCGCAGAACAGGAGCCGGGTCAGGAGAATATTTACCACTCAGTTTTCGTACTTTTTTCCAGACTGCACTCATAGAAGAAGCAGAGGTGATGGTGGAGACATAATCTCGCCAGCAAGTGCGTTTAGCGTCATGGATGACACGGCGAGCGATCGCACGCTTCTGTTTAAAATCAAGGAGTCGCTCTGTGGTTTTATTGTACCGGTACCTGCCCCATGCAGCGCGTTTCAAACGTACTGCACGAGCACAAGCAGGAGACCACCAAGGCACGCATTTCTGAGAATGCCTGCCCGAAGTTTGGGGTATAGAATGAGAAGCTGCGGTGAAAACGGAGGACGAGAAGAGGTGTAAAAGCTCATCGATGGAGGACGAAGAAGGAACCTCTTTAAAAACAGTTAGGTGTGAGTAAAGGTTCCAATTTGCCCGATTAAATTGCCAGCGTGGGGTGCGAAGAGGTGGCGAATATGAAGGGGAAGTAAGAATGATTGGGAAATGATCACTGTCATGTAAGTCCGGGAGAACAGACCAAGTGAAGTCTAATGCGGCGGAGGAAGAGCAAACTGAGAGATCGATGCAAGAGAGAGTATGAGTCCGAGGATCAAAATGGGTGTGAGTACCTGTATTTAAAACATGGAGGGGGTGGGTGACAAGAAAAGCCTCTAACTGAATTCCATGGGAATCACAGTGAGACCCCCCCCAGAGGAAATGGTGGGCATTAAAATCACCAAGTAACAGAATCGGTGGCGGTAATGACGAAACAAGGAAGGCAAAATCCGGAATAGATAATGCCCGAGAAGGAGAGAGATATAAAGAACAGAGCGTATACCACCTATGTAAGTGGATACGGGCTGCTGTGTAATGCAGCAAAGTATGAACAAATAGCTGATGGTACGGAATATCAGTGCGGAGAAGAAGGGCACTTTCATTAAAGGTCCCATCAGGAAAAGGATCTGAAGAATACAATAAATTATAGCCTGAGATGTGAGAAATAACAGCAGAGTGTAATTTTGGTTCCTGTAAGCAAACACCAACAGGGGCAAACTGGGAGAGTAACATCTGAAGCTCACCCCGATTACCCCTGAGGCCGCGTATATTCCACTGTAAATAGGCCATGATTAGCAATGATAAAGATACTTGAAATCCGCAGGTAAGGGTTCCTACGGACTAGAAGGGTTAGAAAAGTCCACATGCGGAGGCAGTGGAAAATGTTCAAGCAGCGAAGGAACGGTGCGCTGTGAAGAAAGGAGTTGCGCAGATGGAGCAGAGGAGAGAGAAAGAGCGGAAGGTGGATCAGTGTCCATTGATGGTTTGGTCTCTGCAATATATTCAGAGATTGCTTCAAGTGTTTCGGAATTCAGAGATGTCGTATGGGAGACAATATTGGGAATGGTAGGGGGAGGATGAGTAAAGATTGGAACTGTATTGGACTGTACCAAGGTAGGGGGGGGCGAAAGGGTGGAGGGAACTGGAGAAGCGTGGCAGAGGACAGAAGAGGCAGGAACCTGGGAGGTGGCAGAAGAGGAAGAAACTTGGGAGGGAACAGGGGAGGAAGGTACATTACGAGGAGGAGGGTGAACCTCTGCACTTGTAACTGAGCCAGTGAGAGGGGAAGAACTAGGGACAGAGACAGGGAGGGTAAAATGAGGAGGTGGAAGATGGGTAGGAGGTGTTACCGGACCTCTTTTTGACTTTTGAGAAGTAGAGGGATGATTGGGAGGAGGTGTCGTACGAGGTCTCATCGATACTGAGGCTTGTGAGAGAGAACTCGAAGAAGCGAGATTAGACTGAGGCGTTGAAGTAGGGACGTCTGAGCCGAGGACAGCAAAAGGATTAGATACAGGAGTGATTATGGGAGAGGTAACCACAGAGGTGGGTGTAGAAGATGGGATACTAGAAGTGGGGGGACGTTTTGAAACACGGGAATAAGAAACACGTGGGAGTCTCCCTTGGAGGCGGAGATGAGAAACTGCCATGGCATAAGGGAGACCTTCTGTCTCTTTGAGGTAACGGATTTCCCGCTCGTTTAAATAGACCTGACAATGGCGAGAGTACGAAGGGTGAGCCTCATGACAGTTAAGGCAAGAGGGAGATCGATTGCAAGACGTATTAGAATGGTCATCGGCACCACAGACTGGGCATTCGGCGATAGATCTGCAATATTTCGCTGGATGGCCAAATCGCCAGCAATTTCTACACTGTTGTGGTGTAGGGATCACCTTTCGAACTTGTAACCGATGTCCTGCTATATAAACTGAGGATGGGAGTTCTCGGCTGTCAAAAGTTAAATGAGCCACATTGCTAGGGTATCGTCTCCGCCCACGGGCAGGAAGAACGTAAGTGTCTACCTTGAGGATTGGGAGATCTTGGAGTTCCAGCTGTTCTAGAATGTCGGTGCCACATGTCTGGAAATTTTGTTGAACTATGGTATGGGGCAGAATGACGGTACCACTACAAGAATTGAGGGAATGATGTTTTTCAAGAGTGACAGGAACAGTATCGATATGGGAAAGACGAGATAGCTCATGAGCCTGGGTAGCATTCTGTACGGTAATGATGCGCGTACCGCTCTTAAGAGCATGAAAAGAAATATCTTTACCAACATGGCGTAGGAGTGCCTTGCCAATACTATGGTCAGAAAGATAGGCAGTAGAGGAAGTTGGTCGTAAAGTGAAGAATTTAGTCCACTGTTCAGTCTGAAACTGAGCGTGGAAAGGTAGTGAAGGACGTGTTGATCGTTTCTGAGAAGAACGAGAAGGTGGAGAAGTATCATCAGCAGGTAATTGTCGTTGATGTTTAGGCGTGGGACCAGAGTTGGTCCGACGTGGAACAGGTCGGCGATTTGAAAATTGCCGCACCGTAGAGGGAGAGGCCGGAAGCATAGTCAGAGGAGAGCGAAGGTCCGATAAATCGAAGGAGTCAGTCGAGGCCTCAGTACCTGAAGCGGGTGAGGAAACAGCACCGGCAATAGGTACAGAGGCATGAGGAATGTCTGAAGAGTGGTCCAAAGACGAGGCGGGGTCAGAACGGGGTGCGGTATCAAGAAGGGGCCCGGGGGTACCAGGTTCATGGACTAGGGCTGCCATGGTTAGGTTACTTCTTTCTTTTTGTTTTTAAGAAAAAAAAAAGAAAGAAGAAAAGAAAATAAAAAGAAAAAAAAGAAAAAAAAAGGGGGGACCGGGGAGGGATAGGTCCTAGGAGGAATGAAAGGGCCAGAAATCTCCCTCCTCGCCCAAGAGGAACTCAGCACCGCAAGTAGCGCAGATGCAGCATGGAACCCGTGCCATACCCTACCCATCATGCTAGTAAGCTAACAATCCGGGATAGCAACCTCACATCTGCCGAGCTACCTCGGTGGACAAAAGAGAGGGCGGCCGGATATCCGCCACAAAGCATACCTCCTTCGGCCACCACCCCCGGAATCCGAAAGGTGGCTTCCAGAGATACACTCATCGCCCGAAAGACACCCAAAGCTACTCCGGGATACCGGAGAGGGATCGGGACATCCCCAGGCGATCCAGATTCCACGGCAAACTACGCCACCGCTAAGAACCTCAACGGAATGGGATGGACCCCGGTATCCTTTCTCCTACCTAGGAACTAGCGCGCCTGTGGGAGAAATCCCAAAGGACAAAAAGAGGAAGGGCAAAAGGGAGGAGTGGGGAGGAGGAGGAGGAAAGGAAAAAGGGGAGGATGGGGAGGATGGGATAGGGGAGGGGAGATTGGGGGGTAATTAGGTTCGGTCTGAGGAAGAAGACCGATAGGTCTAATTCCTCAGACCAAGAGCCTCTTCACCACGCCAAGGAGCCCCCCTTGAAGAGGTAGGGAATCAGAGACTACCACAAATGATGACACAGGCATAGATGCGATACGAATAAGTGCTGCAAGAATGGCATACAATTCAGCAGTAAAAATGTAAGCCGAAGATAGTAAATGCCCTCGCACGACGCTGTCCGGAAACACTGCTGCGAATCCGACACCGTCTGAAGACTTAGAACCATCTGTGCACACAGCGATAGCATGAGAATGAGAGTGGAAGTGATCAAGAAAAAGAGAGCGGGAAGCCACCATAGGCAGTTGGGCTTTCGAGCAAGGGAGTGAGAAAGAACAGACCCGAACAGCTGGAACTTCCCAGGGAGGTAGAGAAAAGTGAGATGCTACATGAACATATAAAGGTGGTAACTGAAGGGAAGACAAGAGCGAATGTAGGCGAAGAGAAAAGGGATGGAGCAAACAGGGGTGGCGAACAAATAAAGAATGTCTACTAATATCGGTGACCATTCTATAAATGGAAGGATTGTGGAGATCGTGAGAGCGTACATAGTAGCGAAGGCAATGGGCATCACGGCGATCAGACAAGGATGGAACATTCGCTTCTGCATAGAGGCTCTCAACAGGGGGAGAGCGAAAAGCACCAAGGCATAAACGTAATCCTTGGTGATGGATGGGGTTAAGGCTAGAGAGAGTAGCAGGAGAGGCTGCTGAATAAAGCTGGTCACCATAATCGAGTTTCGATAAAACGAGGGTTGAATGTAGGCGAAGCAGAGTTCGACGATCAGCACCCCAGGAACGATGAGCAAGGGTTTTAAGAAGGTTTAGCCGGCTGTGACAAGTTGCTTTCAGAGAGGTAATGTGAGGTTTCCAGGATAACCTACGGTCAAAGAGAAGGCCTAGAAACCTGACTGTATCACGTTCGGGGATACGAGAGCCATAGAGATACAAAGGATGATCGGAGATGACAGAGCGTCTAGTGAAAGTAATTTGGTGAGTTTTGGTACTGGAAAATTTAAACCCATGCGTGGTGGCCCAAGTGGAAACACGGTTGACCGCATGCTGGAGAGAAACTGCAATGAGATGACAGTCAGCGCCTGCACAAGCAATAGCGAAGTCATCAACATAGAGTGATGACCAAATATTGGGTGGAAGAACAGAGGCCAAATCATTTATAGCAAGGAGAAAAAGTGTTGTGCTCAGAACACATCCCTGAGGGACACCTTCAGCTTGGACAAAGTCCGGGGAAAGCACATTATTGACTCGAACACGGAAGTGTCTGTCAGTTAAAAAGTTCTTAAGGAAGGATGGTAGATTGCCTCGGAGGCCTAAGGAGTGCGCTTGGGCCAAGATATTATACCTCCAAGTTGTGTCATATGCCTTCTCAAGGTAAAAAAATATGGCAATAACTGAGTGATTATTTGCAAAGGCATTACGAACATACGTATCCAAGCGTAGTAAGGGGTCTATGGTAAAACGGCCCTTACAAAAGTCATATTGACTAGCGGAGAGACTGTTGTGTGTCTCTAAATACCACATTAAACGGCGATTTACCAGACGTTCCATCACTTTGCAAACTGCACTAGTAAGAGCGATGGGACGATAGTGGGAGGCATCATGTCCTGTAGTACCTGGCTTGCGGAAAGGGAGAACAATGGCAGATTTCCACAGCTGGGGAAGAACGCCTTGTGCCCAAATAAGATTGAAGAGGTGTAAGAGGACTACAAGGGCTGACTGATGTAAATGTTGTAACATACGAATATGAATGTTGTCAGGTCCAGCTGCCAATGATCGGCAAGCTGAGAGTGTTGCCTCCAGTTCCTGAAGTGTAAAAGGCACATTATACTGTTCTTCTCTGAGAGAAGAAAAGTCCAAGGGTACTAACTCTCTGGCAGACTTTGAGGAAAGAAACAAGGGGCATAGATGGAGCCCCCGGGAAATACAAACCAGATGAGTGCCAATTTCAATGGCAACGTCAAGAGGGTTTGCTACATCAATACCGGCGACCCGTAGAACAGGAGCTGGGTCAGGAGAGTATTTACCACTCAATTAACTCACTTTTTTCCAGACTGCACTCATAGAGGAAGCAGAGGTGATGGTGGAAACATAGTCTCGCCAGCAAGTGCGTTTAGTATCACGGATGACACGGTGAGCGATCGCACGCTTCTGCTTAAAATCAATAAGTCTCTCATTGGTTCTATTGTATCGGTACCTGCCCCATGCAGCACGTTTCAAACGTACTGCACGAGCACAAGCAGGAGACCACCAAGGCACGCACTTCTGAGAATGCTTGCCTGAGGTTTGGGGTATAGAATGAGAAGCTGCGGTATAAACTGACGTCGAGAAGAGGTGTAGGAGCTCATCAATGGAGGATGAAGAAGGAACCTCACTAAAAGCAGTGAGCTGCGAGTAAAGGTCCCAATTTGCCCGATCAAATTGCCAGCGAGGGCTACGGAAAGGTGGTGAATATGAAGGAGAAGTAAGAATGATTGGAAAATGATCGCTGTCATGCAAGTCTGGTAGAACAGACCGAAATAGCTTGAAACCATGCTTGAGGTCCACTTGTGTACCTGGGCTGGGGAAGGAACATGGCTTGTAAACAAGGTTGCCCAGAGATATAGTATATACAGGGAGGACCCGCTTTACAGTGTTTTGCTATACATCAGTTTTTCGTTTACCCTTTCTTCATTTATTCAGACTTCCTATAATAAATAAATTCACCATTCATTATAAGCTAAGGATAAAATTATTTTAAGGTAAGTAATGTGTGTACTGTTTATGCATTTTTTATGCCTAGCTCTATTGCTCACTTAACATATGATAGTGTAAACATATTATCAGGCTTTTATATTCATTTGAAAGTGAAGAAAAAGCTATGATTCACTTTACAGTGATTTTTGCTTTACAGCAGTAGCCCAGAACCTAATCTGCTGTATAAATGGGGCCTATCTTTAGCTAGTTTCAGTACTCTTTTTTACTTGATAGCCTCCATATAGGTGAAATACGCTAATAACAGATTTTTTTTTTTCTGTATGCTTTTTTTTTTTTTAAACTATCGGGCACCTCCCTAAAAGAGAAAATAAATTTGTGAATCAGCTGAAATGAGTAATGTGTGAAATTGTAATAATAGTTGTAAAAGACTCCAGATAGTGTTTACACCCAGGCAAGCCAGTGCACTGTTCACTGCATCAGCATCATACAATGGACAACCCACTGGCCTGATAGTTTTACAGTAGGACTGGCTTGCCATGGCTTCAAACTCCATCCCTTCTGTGAGTTGAAATGAGTTAGCTTAATTCATACAAATCCCTTTATGTTAATTTAATATCTTTATTATGCACCCCATACCTATCCTGTGGGCAGTAGTCAAAAAGATTACAGAGGTACATAATGGGTCCAGGGACTGGGCCCCAAAGTTTTGATAGCTGATATAATGCATGTTGATTAAGGTAAATAATTATTTTCTATGAAAAGAACTAAACTCAAAAGGGTCATACAGCACTAGCCTAAATATTAATTTTTATATACACCCCTGTAAGTACAACCAATAATACATAAAAAAAATTGTCTTCTTATAACTACTGTACTAACAATTTTACTTGGCCAAATTGGTAAAGGAAAAGCATTTATTCAAGGACACTTTATTCAGATGCTGTCAATTTGTATTTGTGAAAACTGTGATACCACATGATGCTTACAGAATATCACAAAACTAAATTTTAATGATGAAGTGATATGTTGTATGAATATACACTCCTACACAGAGTGCAATGTTAGACATTTGTAATATTATGTGCCTGCTTTATTCCATGAAAATTATGATACAGTAATGCTGTATATTCAAGGATAACATTTAACCTGGTACACCACATGTAACAAAAGTTTAAACATTTATGCAGAACATTTCTCAGGTCACCAAAAATGTTGGCAGAGTTTATCAAGGAATGCAGTAGTACATAACAAATGTTTACACTGCACTTCTTGTTTTCTAACCAAGATTTTTTTCTTATTTCACTTTACCATATTTTATCCAAGCGATCCTAGCTTGAATTCCATTTATTTGTTCAGATATATTCGTTATAATTTCTAGGACCATGACTGGAGGGTATTGTCAAATATTTCATTCCATTTTCCCCAAAAAAGACTCGCACATTATTATTAATGATGTGTAGAGAAAAATCAATATTAAGACAGGTTACAAACACCTAAAAAACTGTTTGAAAAGCTCAAGTTGGTAATGAATATTCCACCAAAAATTTAATATATAAAACAACAGACCTAAATCCCAATATTATGCCACAATTCATGATTGTAAGCAACTCAGGGAATGGGTATGGCTTGAACTGACAGCAAGACTGTTTTAAAACTAACAGGAGACAATAATAATGAATTATCTGGTAGTGTAGTACTGAAGTCTAGGGCACAAAACAAAGCTAACTACTTTATAGCCTCCATTATAATGCAGAGTTTCAAAGCTTAACCCTTTGACTGTCGCAACCCCCAATCCTGAGGTGTCTCCTGGTGTCGCAAAATTTAAAAAAAAAAAAAAAAATTTCTTATGAAATGATAGAGAATCTTTTCCCGATTGTAATGACACCAAAAAAAACGAAATTTGATGGAAAACTGACGGAATTATGCTCTCGTGAAGTTAGCAACCTCGGCGCTGTTTACAAATCGGCGATTTCGCCCACTTTGAGCCCTATTTTCAGCTAATTCCATTGTTCCAGTCGCCCAAACTCATAGCTATTTCTTTAGAACTCCATTTTTTCTATCGATTGAGTACAAGAAACTGCCCATTTACCGATTTCAACTACCTAATAATGTGGTCAGAAATTTGCAATTTGGACAATTTCACGAAAACTAAAAAATATGACAATTTCAAAATAAGGTCCAGAATGAACAATGTAGACATTCCTGGCTCTAAAATAACATTTTCTTTGCTCATCAGTCATGTCTCCAGGCCCCTCTGATATTACTCTTGCTTTCTATTTTGAATTTTTATTCAAACAAAAAATAGAAGACTTACTATTATGCAGACTACTGCAATACTGTGATAATTGTATAAATAACATCAACCCATTCATGTCTGCATATTAGAATGGCTAGTTGGACATTGGCATCATTTGTTTACTTTTGAACATTGGCAAAAATCAAACATTTCCCCTACTTTGAGCTCCATTTCTAGGTTCTTTTTATAGTAAAATCAATCAAAATCACCTCTATTTCTATAATATGTTTTCCATTCTATCAATTATTATTATAATCAAAAAGAAGCACTAAGCCACAAGGACTATACAGCGCTGCAGGGCAGGAAGGAAGCGAGGGCATCAGGTGGCAAAAGGGAGATGGATGAGTAATAGGTTACGGATAACAGCGGGGTAGTGGATGGTGAAAGGGTAAAGGGCAGCAAGAGACTGAACTAGAAAGGGCTGAGGGGAGTGCGAAAAGTATCATCAGAGTTTGTGGAGTAAATCGGTCGTTGTCAAGAAATCAATGAGAGAGCCAGGATTAAAGGAGGGTCCATCAGCAAGAAGGGAAGGTAAAGAGAGAGTAGTAGAACAAAGACGACGTTGGAGGTAAATTCTGCGTGCTCGTTGATAGAGAGGGCAGTCTAACAAAATGTGGCTAATCGATACTGGAACTTGACACTGCTCACAGAGAGGAACAGGGTACCTCTCCATGAGATACCCATGAGTAAGATGAGTGTGGCCAATGCGAAGGCGGGAGAGAGTGGTCTCCCAACCTCAGCACTGATGACAAGAAGACGGCCAGTAACCTATGCTCGGTTTAATAGAATGAAGTTTGTTACCGAGCAGAGTTGACCAACGTTGTTGCCAACGGGTGCGAAGGTGGGTAGCTATTGCAGCAAAATAGTCCAGAAATGGAACACCTCGATAGGAAGTTGGTAGGTCATGTGCTGCTGACCGCACAGTAGTGTCTCCATTCTATCAAACGAGACCAAGAAAACGAGAATACAACCATAAATACTATACGAACATAGACCACAAAGTCGGCATTTTAATTAAAAAAAACGGTCGGAGTTTTTTTTTTCTCATTATGCACTGCGTGCTCCAGGATTTTTTTTACATGGTGCACACTGACCACACAGACCCATTCTCTCACATGTAGGCCTACCAGCTTTCTCCTGCTTGATTTGAAGCCGCTAGAATTTATGAGTATATATACGTCAAACACGGTACCTCGTAAGACGCATATATACGGCCGCGACAGTCAAAGGGTTAAAAAATAGTGTATATACAAAACTAGATTTAGATCACAACTGCTGAATAGAGGCAGAGTTTTAATGTACAAAATAAATGTACCATGTCATCCTTCAATAAGTCAAGACATTCTAATAGATTAGTATTGTATTCATGAGGAATTAAACCCATAGGGGTCATATTTGATCCATAAGGAAGATTAGCTTAATTCCTTGGATCACTTTTAATAAAGTAACCACCAGATATTCTCACAAGGATAAAACATATGCAAAACACATTGACTTGCAACTCACAGGCAGATTTTCGGCATTAATTAGAACTGTCAAAATAATTTTTGCAGTTTCTTTATGCAAGTACAGTATTTTCTATATCTTCAATAAAATTCCTCTCAACTGTCCACAGTAGATATTTTTTTTTTTTTATTTAGAAATTTGAGCACACATACAGAGGTACAAAAAATACAGATAAGAGCAGCATGCCAAAGCCACTTATACTATGCATAGCATTACGGGCTGGCTTAAAATTAACTTAAGATTAACTAAGCAATGATGATATCAGTGATAAAACTTTAATGTAAACAGATTACTATAAAGCACAAGTGAGTATTACAAAGACAGGTCATATGGTTGTATGCATTGTTGTACATTCAGTAGAATGGAGTATTCTGTTAGGTAGTGTATTTAAAAAATAATAAAGTTAGATTGGGTTTTAGGTTTAACATTTATGTGATATAATTGTGAGAAACATTTAAGATATACAATTTATAAGGTTCAGTTATTCAGTATTTATTTGGTTTTGGGTGAGTAAGTGATCTTTGAGAAGAGACTTGAATTTATAAACAGGTAGTGTTTCTTTTATATTTACAGGTAATGAATTCCAGATTTTAGGGCCTTTTATGTGCATTGAGTTTTTGCATAGTGTGAGATGGACACGAGGTACATCAAAGAGTGATCTGTGCCTTGTGTTATGGTCATGTGTTCTGTTGAGGTTGGCAAGGAGATGTTTGAGGGGAGGGTTAATATCAGAGTTAAGTGTTCTATGTATGTAATAGGTGCAGTAATAAGTATGGATGTTTTGTATGGTGAGTAGGTTTAGTGTATTGAATATTGGTGGAGTGTGCTGCCTATAGTGAGAATTTGTTATCATTCTAACTGCAGCCTTTTGTTGGGTAATTAGTGGTCTGAGATGGTTACTTGTTGTTGAGCCCCATGCACAAATTCCATAGGTGAGATAGGGGTAAATAAGAGAGTGATATAGGGCCAGGAGGGCTGACTGTGGAACATAGTACCGTATCTTCGATAGTATGCCTACAGTCTTGGAAATTTTCTTAGAAATTTGTTGTATATGTGTATGAAATTTGAGTCTATTATCAAGGTGGATTCCTAGGAATTTTCCCTCTGTTAGCTTTGTGATAGGTGATCCGTTTATCATTATGTTAAGAGGGACATCTGTAGCTCTGTTACCAAACTGAATGAAGTAGGTTTTGTCAATGTTTAGTGTAAGTTTGTTAGTCCTCATCCAGGTAGATATTTTCTGTAATTCGGTATTTACAGTATTGGCTAGCGTGACTGGGCTCGGGTGGGAGAAGACGTATGTAGTGTCATCTGCAAATAGTGTGGGTTTGAGTAATTGCGAAGCATTTGGTAGGTCATTTATGTATAGGAGAAAGAGAAGAGGGCCAAGAAGAGTGTAATGGATTTGTTTGTAAATTTTGGAGACAAAAATGAGTGTGGTATATCTACTCACAAGTTCATGCTGATTTTGAAGTCCCACATTATTATTATTATAATCAAAAAGAAGCACTAAGCCACAAGGGCTATACAGCGCTGCAGGGTAGGGAAGGAAGCAAGGGAATTGGATGGCAGAAGGGAGGGGGGATGATCAGCAGGTTACAGAAAACAGCGGGGCAGGGGATAGTACGGGGGTAGAGGGTAGCAAGAGATACAAGTAGAAAGGGCTGAAAGTATCAGAATTTGTGAAGTAAGTCAGTCGTTGTCAAAAAGTCAATGAGAGAGTCCGGATGAAAGGTGGGTCCATCAGCGAGAAGGGAAGGTAAAGAGAGAGCAGCGGGGCGAAGACGACGACAGAGGTAAATTCTGCGTGCTCGTTGATAAAGTGGGCAGTCCAACAGAATGTGGCTGACTGATAATGGAGCTTGGCAATTCTCACAGAGAGGAGCAAGACGCCTCTCCATGAGATATCCATGAGTAAGACGAGTATGGCCAATGCGAAGACGGGAGAGAGTAGTCTCCCAACCTCGACACTGGTGATAAGAAGACGGCCAGTAACCTATACTCGGTTTAATAGACTGAAGTTTGTTGCCGAGCATAGTAGACCAACGTTGTTGCCAACGGGTGTGAAGGTGGGAAGATATTACAGCAAAATAGTCCGTACATGGAATACCTCTATAAGAAACTGGTAGGTCATGTACTGCTGACCGCGCAGCAGTGTCTGCCTGTTCATTGCCCTGTACGTCAACATGACCAGGGACCCAACAAAAAACAATATCTTTATGCTTAGTAAAGATGCGGCGTAGCCAAAGTTGGATACGGAGGACTAAGGGGTGAGGTGTATCAAATTTTTGTATAGCCTGTAAAGCACTAAGGGAGTCTGAGACAACCACAAATGATGACACAGGCATAGATGCAATACGGATAAGTGCTGTAAGGATGGCATATAATTCAGCAGTAAAAATACTAGCTGAAGATAGTAAATGCCCTTGTACGACGCTGTCCGGAAACACTGCTGCGAATCCTACGCCGTCAGAAGACTTAGAGCCATCTGTGTACACAGCAATGGCATGAGAATGAGAGTGAAAGTGGTCAAGAAAAAGAGAGCGGGAAGCAACCGTAGACAGTTGGGCTTTCGAGCAAGGGAGGGAGAAAGAACAGACTCGAACAGCTGGAACTTCCCAGGGGGGTAGGGAAAAGTGAGATGCTACATGTACATAGAAAGGTGGTAGTTGAAGAGAAGACAAGAGCGAATGAAGGCGAAGAGAGAAGGGACGGAGTAAGCAGGGGCGGCGAACAAATAAAGAATGTCTACTAATATCAGTGACCATTCTATAAATGGAAGGATTGCGGAGATCATGAGAGCGTACATAGTATCGCAGGCAATGGGCATCACGGCGATCGGATAAGGATGGAACGTTTGCTTCTGCATAGAGGCTTTCGACAGGGGAAGAGCGAAAAGCACCAAGGAATAAACGTAATCCTTGGTGATGAATGGGGTTAAGGCTAGAGAGAGTAGCAGGAGATGCCGCTGAATAGATCTGGTCACCATAATCAAGTTTCGATAAAATAAGGGTGGAATGTAGGTGAAGGAGGGTTCGACGATCAGCTCCCCACGAAAGATGAGCAAGGGTTTTAAGAAGGTTCAGCCGGCTGTGACAAGTTGCCTTCAGAGAGGTAATGTGAGGTTTCCAGGATAACCTACGATCAAAGAGGAGGCCCAGAAACTTGACTGTATCACGTTCAGGGATACGTGAGCCATAGAGGTACAAAGGATGATCAGAGATGACAGAGCGTCTAGTGAAAGTGATTTGGTGGGTTTTAGTGCTGGAAAATTTAAACCCATGTGTGGTGGCCCAATTGGAAACACGGTCGACTGCATGCTGGAGAGAAACTGTAAGGAGGTGACAGTCAGCGCCTGCACAGGCAATAGCGAAGTCATCAACATAGAGTGATGACCAAATATTTGATGGAAGACTAGAGGCCAAATCATTAATAGCAAGGAGAAAAAGTGTTGTGCTCAGAACACATCCCTGGGGGACACCTTCAGCTTGGACAAAGTCCGGGGAGAGCACATTATTAACCCGAACACGGAAATGCCTGTCAGTTAAAAAGTTCTTAAGGAAGGATGGTAGATTGCCTCGAAGGCCTAAGGAGTGGGCTTGGGCTAAAATATTATACCTCCAAGTTGTGTCATATGCCTTCTCAAGGTCAAAAAATATGGCAATAACTGAGTGGTTATTCGCAAAGGCATTACGAACATACGTATCCAAGCGCAGTAAGGGGTCTATGGTAGAACGTCCCTTACGAAAGCCATATTGACGAGTGGAGAGACTGTTGTGTGTCTCTAAATACCACACTAAACGTCTATTTACTAGACGTTCCATTACTTTGCAAACTGCACTGGTAAGAGCAATGGGACGATAGTGGGAGGTTTCATGTCCCGTAGTGCCTGGTTTGCGGAAAGGGAGAACAATGGCGGATTTCCACAGCTGTGGAAGAACTCCTTGTGACCAAATAAGATTGTAAAGGCGTAATAGGACTGCAAGGGCTGACTGATGTAAATGTTGTAGCATACGAATATGAATGTCGTCGGGCCCAGCTGCCGATGATCGACAAGCTGAGAGTGTTGCCTCCAGTTCTTGAAGTGTAAAAGGCACATTATACTGTTCTTCTCTGAGAGAAGAAAAGTCCAAGGGTGCTAACTCTCTGGCAGACTTTGAGGAAAGAAATGAGGGGCATAGATGGAGTCCCTGAGAAATACGGACCAGATGATTGCCAATTTCATTGGCAACATCTAGTGGGTTTGCTATATCAACACCGGCAACCCGCAGAACAGGAGCCGGGTCAGGAGAATATTTACCACTCAGTTTTCGTACTTTTTTCCAGACTGCACTCATAGAGGAAGCAGAGGTGATGGTGGAGACATAATCTCGCCAGCAAGTGCGTTTAGCGTCACGGATGACACGGCGAGCGATCGCACGCTTCTGTTTAAAATCAAGGAGTCGCTCTGTGGTTCTATTGTACCGGTACCTGCCCCATGCAGCGCGTTTCAAACGTACTGCACGAGCACAAGCAGGAGACCACCAAGGCACGCATTTCTGAGAATGCCTGCCCGAAGTTTGGGGTATAGAATGAGAAGCTGCGGTGAAAACGGAGGACGAGAAGAGGTGTAAAAGCTCATCGATGGAGGACGAAGAAGGAACCTCTTTAAAAACAGTCAGGTGTGAGTAAAGGTTCCAATTTGCCCGATTAAATTGCCAGCGTGGGGTGCGAAGAGGTGGCGAATATGAAGGGGAAGTAAGAATGATTGGGAAATGATCACTGTCATGTAAGTCCGGGAGAACAGACCAAGTAAAGTCTAATGCGGCGGAGGAAGAGCAAACTGAGAGATCGATGCAAGAGAGAGTATGAGTCCGAGGATCAAAATGGGTGTGAGTACCTGTATTTAAAACATGGAGGGGGTGGGTGGCAAGAAAAGCCTCTAACTGAATTCCACGGGAATCACAGTGAGACCCTCCCCAGAGGAAATGGTGGGCATTAAAATCACCAAGTAACAGAATCGGTGGCGGTAATGACGAAACAAGGAAGGCAAAATCCGGAATAGATAATGCCCGAGAAGGAGAGAGATATAAAGAACAGAGCGTATACCACCTATGTAAGTGGATACGGGCTGCTGTGTAATGCAGCGAAGTATGAATAAATAGCTGATGGTACGGAATATCAGTGCGGAGAAGAAGGGCACTTTCATTAAAAGTCCCATCAGGAAAAGGATCTGAAGAATACAATAAATTATAGCCTGAGATGTGAGAAATAACAGCAGAGTGTAATTTTGGTTCCTGTAAGCAAACACCAACAGGGGCAAACTGGGAGAGTAACATCTGAAGCTCACCCCGATTACCCCTGAGGCCGCGTATATTCCACTGTAAAAAGGCCATGATTGGTAATGATAAAGATACTTGAAATCCGCAGGTAAGGGTTCCTACGGACTAGAAGGGTTAGAAAAGTCCACATGCGGAGGCAGTGGAAAATGTTCAAGCAGCGAAGGAACGGTGCGCTGTGAAGAAAGGAGTTGCGCAGATGGAGCAGAGGAGAGAGAAAGAGCGGAAGGTGGATCAGTGTCCATTGATGGTTTGGTCTCTGCAATATATTCAGAGATTGCTTCAAGTGTTTCGGAATTCAGAGATGTCGTATGGGAGACAATATTGGGAATGGTAGGGGGAGGATGAGTAAAGATTGGAACTGTATTGGACTGTACCAAGGTAGGGGGGGGCGAAAGGGTGGAGGGAACTGGAGAAGCGTGGCAGGGGACAGAAGAGACAGGAACCTGGGAGGTGGCAGAAGAGGAAGAAACTTGGGAGGGAACAGGGGAGGAAGGTACATTACGAGGAGGAGGGTGAACCTCTGCACTTGTAACTGAGCCAGTGAGAGGGGAAGAACTAGGGACAGAGACAGGGAGGGTAAAATGAGGAGGTGGAAGATGGGTAGGAGGTGTTACCGGACCTTTTTTTGACTTTTGAGAAGTAGAGGGACGATTGGGAAGAGGTGTCGTACGAGGTCTCGTCGATACTGAGGCTTGTAAGAGAGAACTCGAAGAAGCGAGATTAGACTGAGGCGTTGAAGTAGGGACGTCTGAGCCGAGGACAGCAAAAGGATTAGATACAGGAGTGAGTATGGGAGAGGTAACCACAGAGGTGGGTGTAGAAGATGGGATACCAGAAGTGGGGGGACGTTTTGAAACACGGGAATAAGAAACACGTGGGAGTCTCCCTTGGAGGCGGAGATGAGAAACTGCCATGGCATAAGGGAGACCTTCTGTCTCTTTGAGGTAACGGATTTCCCGCTCGTTTAAATAGACCTGACAACGGCGAGAGTACGAAGGGTGAGCCTCATGACAGTTAAGGCAAGAGGGAGATCGATTGCAAGACGTATTAGAATGGTCATCGGCACCACAGACTGGGCATTCGGCGATAGATCTGCAATATTTCGCTGGATGGCCAAATCGCCAGCAATTTCTACACTGTTGTGGTGTAGGGATCACCTTTCGAACTTGTAACCGATGTCCTGCTATATAAACGGAGGATGGGAGTTCTCGGCTGTCAAAAGTTAAACGAGCCACATTGCTAGGGTATCGTCTCCGCCCACGGGCAGGAAGAACGTAAGTGTCTACCTTGAGGATTGGGAGATCTTGGAGTTCCAGCTGTTCTAGAATGTCGGTGCCACATGTCTGGAAATTTTGTTGAACTATGGTATGGGGCAGAATAACGGTACCACTACAAGAATTGAGGGAATGATGTTTTTCAAGGGTGACAGGAACAGTATCTATATGGGAAAGACGAGAGAGCTCACGAGCCTGGGTAGCATTCTGTACGGTAATGATGCGCGTACCGCTCTTAAGAGCATGAAAAGAAATATCTTTACCAACATGGCGTAGGAGTGCCTTGCCAATACTATGGTCAGAAAGATAGGCAGTAGAGGAAGTTGGTCGTAAAGTGAAGAATTTAGTCCACTGTTCAGTCTGAAACTGAGCGTGGAAAGGTAGTGAAGGACGTGTCGATCGTTTCTGAGAAGAACGAGAAGGTGGAGAAGTATCATCAGCAGGTAATTGTCGTTGACGTTTAGGCGTGGGACCAGAGTTGGTCCGACGTGGAACGGGTCGGCGATTTGAAAATTGCCGCACCGTAGAGGGAGAGGCCGGAAGCATAGTCAGAGGAGAGCGAAGGTCTGATAAATCGAAGGAGTCAGTCGAGGCCTCAGTACCTGAAGCGGGTGAGGAAACAGCACCGGCAATAGGTACAGAGGCATGAGGAATGTCTGAAGAGTGGTCCAAAGACGAGGCGGGGTCAGAACGGGGTGCGGTATCAAGAAGGGGCCCGGGGGTACTAGGTTCATGGACTAGGGCTGCCATGGTTAGGTTACTTCTTTCTTTTTGTTTTTAAGAAAAAAAAGAAAGAAGAAAAGAAAATAAAAATAAAAAAAAGAAAAAAAAAGGGGGGACCGGGGAGGGATAGTTCCTAGGAGGAATGAAAGGGCCAGAAATCTCCCTCCGCGCCCAAGAGGACTCGACACCGCTAGTAGCGCAGATGCAGCATGGAACCCGTGCCATACCCTACCCTTCATGCCAGTAAACCAGCAATCTGGGATAGCAACCTCACATCTGCCGAGCTACCTCGGTGGACAAAAGAGAGGGCGGCCGGATATCCGCCACAAAGCATACCTCCTTCAGCCACCACCCCCGGAATCCGAAAGGTGGCTTCCAGAGATACACCCGTCGCCCAAAAGACACCCAAAGCTACTCCGGGATACCGGAGAGGGATCGGGACATCCCTAGGCAATCCAGATTCCACGGCAAACTACGCCACCGCCAAGAAACCTCAACGGAATGGGATGGACCCCGGTGTCCTTTCCCCTACCTAGGAACTAGCGCGCCTGTGGGAGAAATCACGAAGGCTAAAAAGAGGAAGGGCAAAAGGGAGGGGTGAGGAGGAGGAGGAGGAATGGAAAAAGGGGAGGATGGGGAGGATGGGATAGGGGAGGGGAGAATGGGGGGTAATTAGGTTCGGTCTGAGGAAGAAGACCGACAGGGCTAATTCCTCAGACCAAGAGCCTCTTCACCACGCCAAGGAGCCCCCCTTGAAGAGGTTGAAGTCCCACAAATATTAATAATTATACAAGAAGTATGTAAGTCACAATACCGTGCATTGGAGTAGCTAGAATTTCAATCTGGAGAAGAGGGGCTTAAAAATCATAAGATGCTGAAAAAATCACTGGTCAATATAAAAGTGAAAATTAGCCAGTAGTAATTGAAAAATAAAAAGTATTAGCCCCCTCCTTCCTGCCACCATGGCTGGATCACTAATACCATAGCTGGAACCATTCACATCTAATTGATAATTTGGATGCAACACTTCAGAGCTTTTGGTTGTTCCTGGACCCTCATCAAGTCAAAACTAGATAATAATGATGGACAAACTGAAATGTTTTAGGTTTCTGCTACAAATTATGGTTTAGTTATGAATTACGCCAGATTATCAAATATCACAAGTAGCAGATTAGCTGATGCTACACATGGTATTTGAGCTTTTTAAATACAATCTTGCAAGGAGATAAGGTCTTTGAAGTTTCTTCATTCAACAGTTTTAAGCTTACTGGTAATTAAACCAGTAAACTAAATATTTATAGCCAAAATAATTGTAATTATAAATTCACGATGACAGTTAATTCTAGTGCACTCAATCAAATGTAAATTTTATGCACAAATTTTTAATCACTGACAGCTATTGTAGCCTATCCTCCATAAAGTTTTATTATCAAGATATTAATGTTCTTACAGTGAAACAATGGTTTAACAGACTAACAAGGAGGAGAGGGATGTTCACTTCAACAAAAATCTGTTGCATTGATGATACTACTAGACATGGACACATGCTCCTTGCAGCATACGTACCATGACAACCACACGTGAGAAAAAATTGTCACACAGTATGGTGCAGTAAATTATCTGATAATACAAGAGGTAAAAGTACAGTATGTGAGTCGAGTGGTGTGGAAAATGGTAGAAGGTAAAGAGCTATGAACATCAGAGGCAAGGACATCATAAGGGTTGAACACTGGAGGTGACTGTGTTAGAAGATTTTACTGGGCACTGAGTGTTGGGCTGCTCTGTATTAGGATATTTTCCCTTAATTAAAGGGAAAGTTAAATCAGTGCCACATTATATGACAACCCCTCTTTTCCTTTAGACAATGTACCTTGCTCTCTTGAAGGAAAACAGAGCAATGACAGAAATGCACAGGGCATGCTTTGTTGCAGTTAAGACCAGTAGGAGGTTGACTGCAGGATGGATTATTATAAACTGCTTCTTGGCAGAGTGGACATTCTACCTGTGATTATTATTATTATTATTATTATTATAATCAAAAAGAAGCGCTAAGCCACAAGGGCTATACAGCGCTGCAGGGTAGGGAAGGAAGCGAGGGTATTGGATGGCAGAAGGGAGGAGGGATGATCAGCAAGTTACAGAAAACAGCGGGGCAGGGGATAGTACGGGGGTAGAGGGTAGCAAGAGATTGAAGTAGAAAGGGCTGAAGGTATCAGAATTTGTGAAGTAAGTCAGTTGTTGTCAAAAAGTCAATGAGAGAGTCCGGATGAAAGGTGGGTCCATCAGCGAGAAGGGAAGGTAAAGAGAGAGCAGCGGAGCGAAGACGATGACAGAGGTAAATTCTGCGTGCTCGTTGATAAAGTGGGCAGTCCAACAGAATGTGGCTGACTGATAATGGAGCTTGGCAATTCTCACAGAGAGGAGCAAGACGCCTCTCCATGAGATATCCATGAGTAAGACGAGTATGGCCAATGCGAAGACGGGAGAGAGTAGTCTCCCAACCTCGACACTGGTGATAAGAAGACGGCCCGTAACCTATACTCGGTTTAATAGATTGAAGTTTGTTGCCAAGCATAGTAGACCAACGTTGTTGCCAACGGGTGTGAAGGTGGGAAGATATTGCAGCAAAATAGTCCGTAAATGGAATACCTCTATAAGAAACTGGTAGGTCATGTACTGCTGACCGCGCAGCAGTGTCTGCCTGTTCATTGCCCTGTACGTCAACATGACCAGGGACCCAACAAAAAACAATATCTTTATGCTTGGTAAAGATGTGGCATAGCCAAAGTTGGATACGGAGGACTAAGGGGTGAGGTGTATCAAATTTTTGTATAGCCTGTAAAGCACTAAGGGAGTCTGAGACAACCACAAATGATGACACAGGCATAGATGCAATACGGATAAGTGCTGTAAGGATGGCATATAATTCAGCAGTAAAAATACTAGCCGAAGATAGTAAATGCCCTTGTACGACGCTGTCCGTAAACACTGCTGCGAATCCTACGCCGTCAGAAGACTTAGAGCCATCTGTGTACACAGCAATGGCATGAGAATGAGAGTGAAAGTGGTCAAGAAAAAGAGAGCGGGAAGCGACCGTAGACAATTGGGCTTTCGAGCAAGGGAGGGAGAAAGAACAGACTCGAACAGCTGGAACTTCCCAGGGGGGTAGGGAAAAGTGAGATGCTACATGTACATAGAAAGGTGGTAGTTGAAGAGAAGTAAAGAGCGAATGAAGGCGAAGAGAGAAGGGACGGAGTAAACAGGGGCGGCGAACAAATAAAGAATGTCTACTAATATCAGTGACCATTCTATAATTCTACCTGTGATCTGTAATATTTTGCTGGGTGGCCAAACTCTCAACTTGAGATCCCTTAATTAAAGCACTGTCCCATGATGTGGGCTGAGAATGGTATATCTTGGCAATGGAAGGCTAGTTTAGTTACACTGCTTGGATATGTCTGTCTGCAAACTGAACAGACAAATTTTACTTTTTGTTGACAAGATGTTGTAGCTCAAGTCACTCATGAATGTCTAGGCTACATTGTGGAATTTTTTTGTATTATAGCATGTGGAATGAAAACAGTACCACAGCTCAAACTGAAGAAGGAATGTCTCTATATTGTGACTGGCACATTGCTGATAATGAGGATATGCAAAAGACTGGTGGCCTGGTCAGCGTTATTTAAGGAGAAATACACATCCCACTCCATAAAACATACAAGGAGACATTTTGGCCAATGGAAGTTATTATTATTATAATCAAAGAAAGTGCTAAACCGACAAGGGTCATAACAGAAGTTGTGAGTGCCTTGCTAATATGATGGTTTGTAAGATAATTCATTGTTTGTTGACTGGATGGAAACTTTTTTCCTAACACTTCCAGAAAGGGCAGAAGTTTCTAGTTGGTGTATTTCTTAGAATGTGAGTAAGAAGGTACTGTATGTGAGTTACAATATCTGTGAGGTCTTTTGGAAGATGGCCTTAACTCAATTTGTCCTTTGGTGTACTAATGATTCAAGAATTGTCACAGCATCAAAAGAGCTAAATCCTTGGTCAAGATAAAGCAAGGATCAGAGGCACTAGTAGGAAAAGAAAGTCTGGTACAGCACCAGGTTCAGGCAACAAGGGTATGTCCAAAACATATTCTCATTTTAGAGGAGGGTTTATGGCCATGCTAAGGATGGAGTCACTTGGGATCCAATAGAATGAGCCATTATCTCACTTATCAGGAGGTAAAAATTAGAGGGAAGCTCTGAGGATAAATGAAAAGAAACCACACACACTGAGCCAGACACCACTTTTTACCCTACCTGGTGTACACCAGCATGGTACCTCCAGAACTGACTGAGCAAAGCTTAGCAAAACTGCCTGTACTAACAAGAGCACAAATTGTACAATTGTGTCTTTCAGCTAATGGCTGTGGGCAAAGCAGCAAGAATGCCAGGAGTCATGCACTTTCAGTTGCAATGTCTGGATTTGCAGACTGCCTCCAGATGGCCTCCTGATGTACCACTGGAAGGTCATCTGACATGCCTAAAGATTGTAATAAAGTTGGTAGAATTACCGACAATATGTAAAGTAAAAGGACACAAGTGCAACTAATGTGACATTTTATTGTGGCAACGTTTCGCTCTCCAGGAGCTTTATCAAGCCATTACGTAATGGCTTGATAAAGCTCCTGGAGAGCGAAATGTTGCCACAATAAAATGTCACATTAGTTGCACTTGTGTCCTTTTACTTTACATGCCTAAAGATGTTTAGGTGGAGTGACCCATTCAGCACTGCACTACCAAGAGAAGGTTTGGGAGAAAGCAATTCCTTTTCCTTCTGTCTAGTAGCTGAATTTCATATAGGTAAAATATGTCTACTAGATTCGATCCAAGAAGGGAAGAAATGGTTCAGTTCCTAAGAGCAAGAGCCCATTCACTCCAGCAAGAGACCCCCTCCCTTCCCCTCCCCATGAAGAGAAATTTTATGGATTAGCTGTATGGTACTGTGTGAACTGCTGAATTGCCCTTCATTGCCTTATGTCAGTATTTCCAGTCCCCACTGGCAAATTTTCTCATATATTTGTCATATCTGCCCACCTTCTCTATCTTAACCCTTAAACTGTCCAAGCATAGATCTACGTTTTTTCAACATTTGAAAGTATGTAAAAAAAAAGTAGATCATCTTTTTTTTTACATTTGAAAACATGTAAAAAAAACTTTGATCAATTTTTTTTTGTCTGATTATTATTATTATTATTATTATTATTATTTATAGGTAGTAGGTTGGTAGACAGCAACCACCCAGGGAGGTACTACCGTCCTGCCAAGTGAGTGTAAAACGTAAGCCTGTAATTGTTTTACATGATGGTAGGATTGCTGGTGTCTTTTGTCTGTCTCATAAATATGCAAGATTACAGGTATGTCTTGCTACTTCTACTTACACTTAGGTCACACTACACATACATGTACACGTTTATTTATACACACTCATCTGAGTTTTCTTTGATTTTATCTTAATAGTTCTTGGTCTTATTACTTTTCCTTTTATATCCATGGGGAAGTGGAATAAGAATCTTTCCTCCGTAAGCCATGCGTGTTGTAAAAGTCAACTAAAATGCCGGGAACAATGGGCTAGTAACCCCTTTTCCTGTAAAGATTACTAAAAAGAAAAAGAAGAAGAAAATTGTCAAAGTGGGAAGTCTGAATGTGCGTGGATGTTGTGCAAATGATAAGAAAGAGACGATTGTGGATGTTATGAATGAGAAGAAACTGGATGTCCTGGCTTTAAGTGAAACAAAGCTGAAGGGGGTGGGAGAGTTTCAATGGAGAGGAATAAATGGGATTAGGTCAGGGGTTTCAAATAGAGTTAGAGCTAAAGAAGGAGTAGCAATAATGTTGAAGGATAAGCTATGGCAGGAAAAGAGGGACTACAAATGTATAAATTCAAGGATTATGTGGAGTAAAATAAAGATTGGATGTGAAAAGTGGGTTATAGTAAGCGTGTATGCACCTGGAGAAGAGAGAAGTGTAGAGGAGAGAGAGAGATTCTGGGAAATGTTGAGTGAATGCGTGGGGAGTTTTGAATCAAGTGTGAGAGTAATGGTGGTTGGGGATTTCAATGCTAAAGTGGGTAAAAATGTTATGGAGGGAGTAGTAGGTAATTTTGGGGTGCCAGGGGTAAATGTAAATGGGGAGCCTTTAATTGAGCTATGTGTAGAAAGAAATTTGGTAATAAGTAATACATATTTTATGAAAAAGAGGATAAATAAATATACAAGGTATGATGTAGCACGTAATGAAAGTAGTTTGTTAGATTATGTATTGGTGGATAAAAGGTTGATGGGTAGGCTCCAGGATGTACATGTTTATAGAGGGGCAACTGATATATCGGATCATTATTTAGTTGTAGCTACAGTTAGAGTAAGAGGTAGATGGGAAAAGAGGAAGGTGGCAACAACAAGTAAGAGGGAGGTGAAAGTGTATAAACTAAGGGAGGAGGAAGTTCGGGCGAGATATAAGCGACTATTGGCAGAAAGGTGGGCTAGTGCAAAGATGAGTAGTGGGGGGGTTGAAGAGGGTTGGAATAGTTTTAAAAATGCAGTATTAGAATGTGGGGCAGAAGTTTGTGGTTATAGGAGGGTGGGGGCAGGAGGAAAGAGGAGTGATTGGTGGAATGATGAAGTAAAGGGTGTGATAAAAGAGAAAAAGGTAGCTTACGAGAGGTTTTTACAAAGCAGAAGTGTTATAAGAAGAGCAGAGTATATGGAGAGTAAAAGAAAGGTGAAGAGAGTGGTGAGAGAGTGCAAAAGGAGAGCAGATGAAAGAGTGGGAGAGGCACTGTCAAGAAATTTTAATGAAAATAAGAAAAAATTTTGGAGTGAGTTAAACAAGTTAAGAAAGCCTAGGGAAAGTATGGATTTGTCAGTTAAAAACAGAGTAGGGGAGTTAGTAGATGGGGAGAGGGAGGTATTAGGTAGATGGCGAGAATATTTTGAGGAACTTTTAAATGTTAAGGAAGAAAGGGAGGCGATAATTTCATGCACTGGCCAGGGAGGTATACCATCTTTTAGGAGTGAAGAAGAGCAGACTGTAAGTGTGGTGGAGGTACGTGAGGCATTACGTAGAATGAAAGGGGGTAAAGCAGCTGGAACTGATGGGATCATGACAGAAATGTTAAAAGCAGGGGGGGGATATAGTGTTGGAGTGGTTGGTACTTTTGTTTAATAAATGTATGAAAGAGGGGAAGGTACCTAGGGATTGGCGGAGAGCATGTATAGTCCCTTTATATAAAGGGAAAGGGGACAAAAGAGATTGTAAAAATTATAGAGGAATAAGTTTACTGAGTATACCAGGAAAAGTATACGGTAGGGTTATAATTGAAAGAATTAGAGGTAAGACAGAATGTAGAATTGCGGACGAACAAGGAGGTTTCAGAGTGGGTAGGGGATGTGTAGATCAAGTGTTTACATTGAAGCATATATGTGAACAGTATTTAGATAAAGGTAGGGAAGTTTTTATTGCATTTATGGATTTAGAAAAGGCATATGATAGAGTGGATAGAGGAGCAATGTGGCAGATGTTGCAAGTACAGTGGACCCCCGCTTAACGATCACCTCCAAATGCGACCAATTATGTAAGTGTATTTATGTAAGTGCGTTTGTACGTGTATGTTTGAGGGTCTGAAATGGACTAATCTACTTCACAATATTCCTTATGGGAAAAAATTCGGTCAGTACTGGCACCTGAACATACTACTGGAATGAAAAAAGTTCGTTAACCGGGGGTCCACTGTATATGGAATAGGTGGTTTTTTTTATTATTATCACACTGGCCGATTCCCACCAAGGCAGGGTGGCCCGAAAAAGAAAAACTTTCACCATCATTCACTCCATCACTGTCTTGCCAGAAGGGTGCTTTACACTACACTTTTTAAACTGCAACATTAACACCCCTCCTTCAGAGTGCAGGCACTGTACTTCCCATCTTCAGGACTCAAGTCCGGCCTGCCGGTTTCCCTGAATCCCTTCATAAATGTTACTTTGCTCACACTCCAACAGCACGTCAAGTATTAACCATTTGTCTCCATTCACTCCTATCAAACACGCTCACGCATGCCTGCTGGAAGTCCAAGCCCCTCGCACACAAAACCTCCTTTACCCCCTCCCTCCAACCCTTCCTAGGCCGACCCCTACCCTGCCTTCCTTCCACTACAGACTGATACACTCTTGAAGTTATTCTGTTTCGCTCCATTCTCTCTACATGTCCGAACCACCTCAACAACCCTTCCTCAGCCCTCTGGACAACAGTTTTGGTAATCCCGCACCTCCTCCTAACTTCCAAACTACGAATTCTCTGCATTATATTCACACCACACATTGCCCTCAGACATGACATCTCCACTGCCTCCAGCCTTCTCCTCGCTGCAACATTCATCACCCATGCTTCACACCCATATAAGAGCGTTGGTAAAACTATACTCTCATACATTCCCCTCTTTGCCTCCAAGGACAAAGTTCTCTGTCTCCACAGACTCCTAATGCTGTAAAGAGCTTTTATGAGGATAGTGAGGCTCAGGTTAGGGTGTGTAGAAAAGAGGGAGAATACTTCCCGGTAAAAGTAGGTCTTAGACAGGGATGTGTAATGTCACCATGGTTGTTTAATATATTTATAGATGGGGTTGTAAAAGAAGTAAATGCTACGGTGTTCGGGAGAGGGGTGGGATTAAATTATGGGGAATCAAATTCAAAATGGGAATTGACACAGTTACTTTTTGCTGATGATACTGTGCTTATGGGAGATTCTAAAGAAAAATTGCAAAGGTTAGTGGATGAGTTTGAGAATGTGTGTAAAGGTAGAAAGTTGAAAGTGAACATAGAAAAGAGTAAGGTGATGAGGGTATCAAATGATTTAGATAAAGAAAAATTGGATATCAAATTGGGGAGGAGGAGTATGGAAGAAGTGAATGTTTTCAGATACTTGGGAGTTGACGTGTCGGCGGATGAATTTATGAAGGATGAGGTTAATCATAGAATTGATGAGGGAAAAAAGGTGAGTGGTGCGTTGAGGTATATGTGGAGTCAAAAAACGTTATCTATGGAGGCAAAGAAGGGAATGTATGAAAGTATAGTAGTACCAACACTCTTATATGGATGTGAAGCTTGGGTGGTAAATGCAGCAGCGAGGAGACGGTTGGAGGCAGTGGAGATGTCCTGTCTAAGGGCAATGTGTGGTGTAAATATTATGCAGAAAATTCGGAGTGTGGAAATTAGGAGAAGGTGTGGAGTTAATAAAAGCATTAGTCAGAGGGCAGAAGAGGGGTTGTTGAGGTGGTTTGGTCATTTAGAGAGAATGGATCAAAGTAGAATGACATGGAAAGCATATAAATCTATAGGGGAAGGAAAGAGGGGTAGGGGTCGTCCTCGAAAGGGTTGGAAAGAGGGGGTAAAGGAGGTTTTGTGGGTGAGGGGCTTGGACTTCCAGCAAGCGTTCATGAGCGTGTTAGATAGGAGTGAATGGAGACGAATGATACTTGGGACCTGACGATCTGTTGGAGTGTGAGCAGGGTAATATTTAGTGAAGGGATTCAGGGAAACCGGTTATTTTCATATAGTTGGACTTGAGTCCTGGAAATGGGAAGTACAATGCCTGCACTTTAAAGGAGGGGTTTGGGATATTGGCAGTTTGGAGGGATATGTTGTGTATCTCTATACGTATATGCTTCTAAACTGTTATATTCTGAGCACCTCTGCAAAAGCAGTGATAATGTGTGAGTGTGGTGAAAGTGTTGAATGATGATGAAAGTATTTTCTTTTTGGGGATTTTCTTTCTTTTTTTGGGTCACCCTGCCTCGGTGGGAGACGACCGACTTGTTGAAAAAAAAAAAAAAAAAAAAAAAAAATTATTATTACAATAATCAAAAAGAAGCGCTAAGCCACAAGGGCTTTTTTTTGTTTGAAAATATGTAAAAAAAACGTAGATCTACTTTTGAAGAATTGAGACACTTATGCAACACATGGGAATCTTTATTGAAGAAACGTTTCGCCACACAGTGGCTTCATCAGTCCAATACAAAGTAGAAATGGGTATGGAGAGTAGAAGTATGAGGTAATCAGTCCCTCAACCTGGATTCGATGTGTTCAGTCCATCACTCTTGTAGCCACTGTGTGGCGAAACGTTTCTTCAATAAAGATTCCCATGTGTTGCATAAGTGTCTCAATTCTTCAACTTGTCGGTTTTCAAAACCATTCATCACGTAGATCTACTTTTGGAGCACTACGCATGTGAATGTAGATCTGCTCGGACAGTTTAAGGGTTAATCACTTGTAATTTTTTTAGGTTCACCTGTACACACTATCTGAGCCTCTCTTATCATCAGCAATTCTTTCAATAAGGCATACTATAACTGCAAACACTCATCACAGAGAGAGACATATCCATCACACCATCCTATTGTGTCATATGTCCTCATAATATAAATTCTAATGCCCCACATGCTGCCAGTGTGTCCATTATAGTTTTTAAATTCTTGAGTTTTCAGCAATGCTTTACAGTGGTACAATATGGTTGAAACCACCACTCCATACAACCTACTGCCTGCACTCTTTCCTATCTTTTGCATATAAATAAAAAAAATATTTTATCATTTTCATATTTTCCCCACTAACCAATGACACTAAGGATATTTTAGTAGCATCTTCTGTCATTTATCACATATTAAGCTCAGATATTTTTGGATGTTTATAATGTTTCTTATATGGAGATATCCTGTAGACCATGTACTTTAATGAAATATTTTTTACTTTTCTATATGAGCCATATGTATGAGATTACTGTGTAAAATCCTATTCATTAACATAAAAAAACATAATAATTGCTTTAAAAACATACTGTACAAAGTTCATAATAAATAACTCACACAGGCATTGAACCAATAACAATTTGAAAATGCACGTGATGTAAACAGGCCCACTGTCAGATTAGGCCCATAAAAACAAGCATTTTTTATATACATTTTAAAGGACAGTACTGTATAAAGTACTTGTATAAAGGCAAAGGGGATAAAAGAGAGTGCAAAAATTATAGGGGGATAAGTCTGTTGAGTGTACCTGGTAAAGTGTATGGTAGAGTTATAATTGAAAGAATTAAGAGTAAGACGGAGAATAGGATAGCAGATGAGCAAGGAGGCTTTAGGAAAGGTAGGGGGTGTGTGGACCAGGTGTTTACAGTGAAACATATAAGTGAACAGTATTTAGATAAGGCTAAAGAGGTCTTTGTGGCATTTATGGATTTGGAAAAGGCGTATGACAGGGTGGATAGGGGGGCAATGTGGCAGATGTTGCAAGAGTATGGTGTAGGAGGTAGGTTACTGAAAGCAGTGAAGAGTTTTTACGAGGATAGTGAGGCTCAAGTTAGAGTATGTAGGAAAGAGGGAAATTTTTTCCCAGTAAAAGTAGGCCTTAGACAAGGATGTGTGATGTCACCGTGGTTGTTTAATATATTTATAGATGGGGTTGTAAGAGAAGTAAATGCGAGGGTCTTGGCAAGAGGCGTGGAGTTAAAAGATAAAGAATCACACACAAAGTGGGAGTTGTCACAGCTGCTCTTTGCTGATGACACTGTGCTCTTGGGAGATTCTGAAGAGAAGTTGCAGAGATTGGTGGATGAATTTGGTAGGGTGTGCAAAAGAAGAAAATTAAAGGTGAATACAGGAAAGAGTAAGGTTATGAGGATAACAAAAAGATTAGGTGATGAAAGATTGAATATCAGATTGGAGGGAGAGAGGATGGAGGAGGTGAACGTATTCAGATATTTGGGAGTGGACGTGTCAGCGGATGGGTCTATGAAAGATGAGGTGAATCATAGAATTGATGAGGGAAAAAGAGTGAGTGGTGCACTTAGGAGTCTGTGGAGACAAAGAACTTTGTCCTTGGAGGCAAAGAGGGGAATGTATGAGAGTATAGTTTTACCAACGCTCTTATATGGGTGTGAAGCGTGGGTGATGAATGTTGCAGCGAGGAGAAGGCTGGAGGCAGTGGAGATGTCATGTCTGAGGGCAATGTGTGGTGTGAATATAATGCAGAGAATTCGTAGTTTGGAAGTTAGGAGGAGGTGCGGGATTACCAAAACTGTTGTCCAGAGGGCTGAGGAAGGGTTGTTGAGGTGGTTCGGACATGTAGAGAGAATGGAGCGAAACAGAATGACTTCAAGAGTGTATCAGTCTGTAGTGGAAGGAAGGCGGGGTAGGGGTCGGCCTAGGAAGGGTTGGAGGGAGGGGGTAAAGGAGGTTTTGTGTGCGAGGGGCTTGGACTTCCAGCAGGCATGCGTGAGCGTGTTTGATAGGAGTGAATGGAGACAAATGGTTTTTAATACTTGACGTGCTGTTGGAGTGTGAGCAAAGTAACATTTATGAAGGGATTCAGGGAAACCGGCAGGCCGGACTTGAAAATTTATTATTATTATTATAATTATTATAATCAAAAAGAAGCGCTAAAGCACAAGGGCTAATAAAAATTTAAATATTCTATATTTCAATAAAAAAATAATAATTCATATATGTACTTATTATTATTTTTAATTTTGATGTACATGTATATGCATAAAAAATCTCAGCTCCAGGTCCTTAAATTGACTCTAGATATAAAGTATGAAGGATAATCCATAAATACTGCAAAACTAGAGCCATGAATATTACATGAAAATATGGTGAAACATTATGATAAACATATAAGAACTTTAAGGTGATGTTAGTATAGAAGCAAATCAACAAAGTGTTGAAACACGAGGCTCATCAGGTTCTAAAGCAATGAGATAAATGTTGACTTTACTAAGTATAGTTTAAATAAATTCAGACTTCCAAAGATGGAGCCTTAAGATTGATGAACTGTTGAGTACCTGTATAAAATTAAATTCCTTATTGGCCTCAATTACACTGAAGCCTTCAATAATGTAATTGGTATTTATTATTTCAGCAAAATGCTCCCTAAAACAAGGATGACAAACTGGTTCGTACACTTTGAGTGAATAAAAGCAATCAGTCAAGTGTATTAACCCTTTCATTGTCGTAACCCCTGATATTAACCCTTTCAGGGTCCAAGGCCCAAATCTGGAGTCACGCACCAGTGTCCAAGAATTTTCAAAAAAAAAAAATGTTATTTTTTCTTATGAAATCATAGAGAATCTTTTTGTGAAGGTAATAAAACAAAAAGTACGAAATTTGGTGGAAAATTGACGAAATTATGCTCTCGCGAATTTTGATGTGTCAGCGATATTTATGAATCGGCGATTTTGCCGACTTTGACCCCCATTTTAGGCCAATTACATTATTCCAATCAACCAAATTCTTAGCTATTTCACTAGTATTACTTCTATTCTATTGATTGAGCACAAGAAATCGCCAAGTCAACTGTTTCAACTACAAAATAAAGTGATCGGAAATTGTTAATTTGGCCAATTTAACACAAAGTTCAAAATATTCCAATTTCAAAATAGGGTCCAGAATGAACAATGTAGGCATTCCTGGCACTAAACTAACATTTCCTCTGTTCATTAGTTATGTTTTGAGGCTTTACAAATAAATTCCATTTTGATTTTTTATTCACATAATGAATTTTTATTCACACAAAAAAATAGAAGATTTACTGTTATGCAATACTGTAATAATTGTATAAATATCATCACCATATTTGTGAATGTATATTAGACCCACCAGCTGACGTGTATTAGATGTGTGAGGTCGTTTGTTTACTCTTGAATATCGGCAAAAATTTAACATTTCCGCTACTTTGAGCTCAGTTTCAAGCCATTTCCAATGCTAAAACCAATCAAAATCATCTCTATTTCTGTAATATGTCTTCCATTCTATCAAATGAGACCAAGAAATCGCAAATACAACTATAAAAAACATACGAAAAAACACTGCAAATTTGCTGTTTTAATCGAAAAATCATGATTTCATTTTTTTCTCTCGTTATACACAGTGTGCTGCAGGATCTGTTTTATGTGGTGCACACATACCACATAGATGTATTCTCTCATATCTAGGCCCAAATGTATCACTCACAGTTTATCAGAGTGAGCTGAGCTCATGGCGTAGATCTACGGTTTGGACCCTGAACGTAAAGCCATAGATCTACGGGACGGACCCTGAAAGGGTTAAAGGATTCTCTACCATTTTCTTAAAAAAGAAAATGGTAGAGAATCCTCTTTCTGAAGGTAACATAAAATGCAAGAAAAACTTACAAAATTATGCAGATGCAAGGTTGACCATCTAGGTACACAATTTATGCATCAGCAATTTTGCCCATTGAGTTCTATTTTAACCAAATTTCATTGCTCAATTTCACCCAATTCCTAACTATTTCACTATTATGCCTTCAGTTATATCAACTGAGTGCAAGAAACTGCCCACTCAATTATCAGAAATACCCTATAAAGTGCACAAAAGTTAGTAACTTGGCCAATTTTACACAAAATTCAACAAATTCCAATTTAAAAAGTACAAATAAATACTATGTATTTCAGCCACTAAAGCAACCTTTCCTCTGTTCACTTATCACATCTCCATGCTTCTCCTATATAACACTTGCCCTCCATTTTTAATCCATCATCACAAAAAACTCAAAGATTCAATTTCTCAGATAATAAAATATAGACCAGAATGAGTGGTCATGGTTTAGATCTTACCAATAACTGAAGCAGACCTAGTAAAAACCCATAAAACATACTGACGGAGGGGGAGGGGAAAATTGCCCAAACTGAATATTTCTGCCACTTTCAGACCTATTTTAAGTTACTTCCAGTTAGAAACTGGCCATTATAATCTCTATTTCACTAGTATTTTACATTTTATAAAAAAAAAAACTAACAAAACCATAAATCTTTCTTTCAACACACCAGCCGTATCCCACCGAGGCGGGGTGGCCCAAAAGGAAAAACAAAAGCTTGTCCTTTTACATTTAGTAATATATACAGGAGAAGGGGTTACTAGCCCCTTGCTCCTGGCATTTTAGTTGCCTCTTACAACACGCATGGCTTACGGAGGAAGAATTCTGTTCCACTTCCCCATGGATGTAAGAGGAAATAAACAAGACAAGAACTAGAAAGAAAATAGAAGAAAACCCAGAGGGGTGCATGTATATATGCTTGTACATGTATGTGAAGTGTGACCTAAGTGTAAATAGAAGTAGCAAGATGTACCTGAAATCTTGCATGTGTATGAGACAGAATAAAAAGACACCAGCAATCCTACCATCATGTAAAACAATTACAGGCTTTCGTTTTACACTCACTTGCCAGGACGGTAGTACCTCCCTGGGTGGTTGCTGTCTACCAACCTATTACCTAGGAAAACCATAAATACTGCCATAAAAAACACCTCAGTCACTATTTTACACCAGAGGTTCGAGGTTTGCTTTTCTCATCATGCACTGCATGGGGCAGAGATTTTTCTGTTTTATACTGTGCACATTCACCACATAGACCCATTGTCTCATGTTTAGGTCAAAATTTACCACTCACAGCACATCTTAGGGCATTATGCTTTAAATGTGATCTGTATGAGCAACACTGGCATCAATAACATAGATCTACATGGGAGACAGTGAAAGGGTTAAAACATTAGTAGTAAGATTATTATCTGGAATAATCTTGAAAAACAAAATTAGAAAAAAGTGTTGATATTTACAATGTACAAAATTACTATGAAAGGCAACACTACAAATACCACAAGAAGATGCTTAAGTGTGTCTGTATGTTAATATTTTCACTGTAGCACTTTTTAACACAATGTACGTTTATTTCTTACCATTTGCATATGTTTTGAAGGAATTAAATTTGAGTTAGAAAGCATATTATTCACATTAATATACAACAACTATCATTGGAATCAACAGGAATAGAGTCCTAGATGCACTGGATACTATTATTATCAGCATTTCACCTACACAGACTGATTTGGTTAATCCCACTGTGGGCAAAGCATTGTAGCTAATAAAAGTATCACCTGCATCCGTGCCATTTATTCCACCTTGTCAGTATTTACACACAATTCCAGTTCCAGGAATAGTCTATAATTCATACATTCCTAAACAAAGTTAGAGGTGTCATGAAAATAAAGTTGCACATCTATATTCAACACTATCCAAAAAATTATGTCCTACACTTAATGAGATTCACTGTATTACAATAAAAGCAAAAACTCGAATCAACGTCAACTTGACAGCATTTTTCACATCAGCATATAATCTATAACAAGGAGCTGTATTAAGACACATCTATATTGTGCTTGTACCTCAGGTTACCTAATTTAAAATACTCTCAACATTGTCTTTGAAAACTGCAAGAACTCCCACACTAAAGGGAAGTGTAATGCATTAACTTTTTCATTTATCCATTATTAACTGAAAATTGGTAACACTAATATGGTACATTGTACATTCTGGGCTTTTCAGGGTGTGATTTAGTATTAATAGCATTAAAATAACCTCAGACTTATTAATTGAGATTCTTAATTCATAATCTTTTTGTATCAGTGATGTATACCTTATCTCTATAAGGGAACAACAGAGATCCGTTACAAAAACCTCACACATACATGTTTCAGTGCTATTACATCACACTTATTTTTTGTCATACTTTCATTACTTCTATTAGACAATGTTTCATAATAATTACACAATGTTTCTAACAATATATTAAAGATTTTCAATTACCTTCATATCCTCTTAAGATAAATTGGGCTTTATAACATTCCCAGTTCCAAATAATCAAATATATCAGAAAAATCACAGATCACATCCCATACATGGGCGCCGTACTGGTTCACATAGCAGCAATGGATATATTCTATCATCTCTATTTATCAGTGCAGGGGAGGACCACTATCGTTGTGTGTATTAAAAGGTACATAATAAAATAACACCAAGCTCCTACATAAAGTTAAATAGTAAAATAAAAGTAATCTTTAATACTGAAATATGTGAATGCCACATAATTCCAGAGTATAGAAGGAAGTTAGTATAATAATGACCTCTTTACATTACCTAGAAGAAACCCGATATAAAATATAAAGCTACCTTCAAGTATATGAAGAAACAGATATTTATTTGCCCAAAAGTTATTACTTGAATTTTTTTAACAAAATCTTGCATTATTATCTACAGTGGTACCTTGAGTTTCGAACAGCTCCCAACTCAAACAATTATGTAAGTGTATTTTTTAAGTGCTTTTGTAAGTGAATTTTTTGGGGGTCTGAAACAGACTCATCTAATTTACATTATTCCTATGGGAACAAATTCATTTGGTAATGGTACTCGAACAGCCTTCTAGAATGAATTTAGTTCATAACTTGAGGTACCACTGTATTTTAATAATTATGAAAAGTTCATTCTTCAAATCTTCAGCTTTTCTTTCTACTTCCATTGGAAAATTGAGAAAGTATGTTTTCCTGCTGCCATATGCATCAAAGGTGGCATCTAAATAGCCAGGAATAATGGACTGGATACTACTCTTCTTGTAAATAATAACTAAAAAGACAAAGCAAAAATTCTTTAAGCTGTGCTGTTTTTGACTATGCATTGATATAAAGAAAACACGGGTTGCAGATATATGGTAAATGAAACTGCAGCCAAGATAGTGCTGAGTGAAACAAATCTCAAAGGATTAGACAAGTTCAAAGGAACATTCAGGGAATTTCTAACCAAAATGCAAAAGGGCAAAATGCTGCTGTTGAACGTGTAATAAGCAAGTTTTGAATGCCTTTCCTAAGTGCAGATAAATAATGAGAAGGATGCTAGAAAGGTGCAGTGTATATTCATGAATAAGGTTTGTAGATGAATGGTTCAGAGAACCGACATGTTGATAAATTAGACACATGTGCAACTCTTGGGTATCTTTATTGAGGAAACGTTTCGCCACACAGTGGCTTCATCAGTCCATACAAAGGAGAATCTTGAAGAACAGGAGGAGAATGAGGTAATCAGTCCCTCAACCTTGAGTCGATGTGGTCAGTCCATCAATCTTGAATAGAATAGGTATTCTATTCAAGATTGATGGACTGACCACATCGACTCAAGGTTGAGGGACTGATTACCTCATTCTCCTCCTGTTCTTCAAGATTCTCCTTTGTATGGACTGATGAAGCCACTGTGTGGCGAAACGTTTCCTCAATAAAGATACCCAAGAGTTGCACATGTGTCTAATTTATCAACATGAATAAGGTGTAAGAGTACTGTAGGTTCAAGAACATAAATAACTGGTATGAGTTACAAATTGTAGTAAAGAAAAAAAGTAACATATTTAATGGTTTTACAGTGTAAAAAGTACATGGTAAGCTACTGTATGTGAAAAAAAATTGAGCAATTAAAAGAAGCAATACATAGCAAAATGCCAGAATGAAACTCACTGAAAATTTAGAGAAAATTTTGGAGAAATGTTGTTTAAAAAGGAAATTGAGAGAGAGCAGATGGATGTGTATAAGGAAAAGAAGTGGACTATTAAATAAGAAATAACTGTAGGGGAAGGAAGGCGGGGTAGGGATCAGCCCCGAAAAGGATGGAGGGGGGTAAAGGAGATTTTGTGGGTGTGGGGCTTGGACTTCCAGCAAGCGTGCATGAGCGTGTTAGATACGAGTGAATGGAGACAAATGGTTGTTTGGACCTGATGAGCTGTTGGAGTGTAAGCAGGGTAATATTTTGTGAAGGGAGCCAGGGAAACTGGTTAGCCAGACTTGAGTTCTGAAAATGGGAAGTACAATGCCTACACTTTAAAGGAGGGGTTTGGGATATTGACTGTTTGGAGAGACATCTAAACTGTCGTATCTGAGCGCCTCTGCAAAGACAGTAATTATGTGTGAATGATGGTGAAATTGTTTCTTTCCTTTATTTTTATGTTTAATTGTTTCTTTCCTTTATTTTTGGTGGGAGATGGCCAATGTGTTGAAAAAAAAAAGTGAATTACTCAAATTATGTCGATGAACGTTTATAGGTGGCGTATAAATCTGGGGTATGAAAGAGGTGCCTTGGGGTAGAAGCTTAAATATCCAGCAGGCAAGTGTGTGAAAACAAAGAGAGTGCATGAAAATAAAGTGGGGATGATGCAGTGTGGTAGGTCAACAATGGCCTGTGATATCTGTGCCTTTTTGGAAAGATAACCAGTGTGTGATGGCAAATATTTTCCTTGACCCAGCCTGTCAATGTGTAACCAAAATACTTTTTTTTTTCAACAAGTCGGCAGTTTCCCACCGAGGCAGGGTGACCCAAAAAGAAAGAAAATCCCCCAAAAGAAAATACTTTCATCATCATTCAACACTTTCACCTCACTCATACATAATCATTGTCTTTGCAGAGGCACTCAGATACAACAGTTTAGAAGTCCCTCCAAACTGTCAATATCCCAGACCCCTCCTTTAAAGTGCAGGCAGCATTGTACATCCCATTTTCAGGACTCAAGCCCAGCTAAATCTATAAAAATGACCGGTTTCCCTGAATCCCTTCACTAAATAGAATGAAATATATTCATTCATTTTAAGGTTGTCTGAATTACTGAGCAACAACTGTTTTGGAGAGAGATGAATAAGATGAGAAAGCATGAAGAGTAAATAGACTTAGCAGTTAAAAACAAAAGAGGGAAAATGTTAGATAGGGAGGACAATGTATATTGGAAAGATGGAGAGGAATATTATGATAATGAAGACATGTGAAAGCAATAATTTTCTAAATAATACATATAACATGCACAACATCAAGGCACACTTATTACAAATCTGAAAGAGGTTGCTTCCAGCACCGTTGATGAAATTTATGTATGAAAGCAAAAAATATTAATTATACAAAAACGAAAAACAAGATTGCTTTGAAGGAACTTTCCACAGGAGCCATCACAAGAATGAAACAAAAAAAATCAATAAAAATGCATGTGAAGGCACCAAAGAAATAAAAACAGAAGGGAGGAGTTGAATCAAACTAAAACAATACAGCAGAGCACATGATGTCAAAGTACTGAAAATAGTATGGTAAGAGATAACACAACATGATGTCAAAAGGCTTTAAATTTGCTCCTTTCAAATAAAGAAGAATTACCAACAGACCCCTTACTGCATTCAATAGGGAATTTAACAGATTTCTACAAAGCATCTTAGATCACCTACGTTGAACTGCAAGCTACAGGCTCCAGCAGGTTAGTTGAAACAGTTCTGATATCGGGTTGTCAACAAGGTCTTGTAGAGTGGATTGTGAGGGATCCCCAGAACTATCACTGTGTAAACACAAGACAAGCAGACAAGATATCAACACTTTATTAACACGAACTCAAGATTTTCACCCATTTTCCCCAACTTCAAATTTTTTTTTTTTCCACAGACAATACTCTTTACAGTGAAATAAATATAAGCCCTATTAGATATTGTACATTCTTTGGTGAAAATCCACACCACATTTCAGTATGCCTTGATAAAAGCAAAGGCATCAGAAATTTTCAACAGCAAATGTCTGCAATGAAAAATTAACATTAAGGTTCATTTGAAAATCTGACACACCACAAATTCTCATCACAATCATACACAAACATTCTAAATATGCCAAAACTGGCTTTAATTATAAACTTTTAAAAAGGTTATGCCAGTGAAGTGTTTTAAGCTATTTTCAGTATAAGTAGAAAGATAAATTGCTAAAGGCAAATTTCATTGCCAGTGTGCGTATCACTAACTTATACAGTTTAGCAAGAGGATGGGTAGCAATTCATACAGTTTGCACACTACATCACTAATTTGCCTGTAGGTCTTGCATACTTTAGAAAGTATTACCACCATATATTTACAAGCAGGTGCTAAACCCACAGAGGTCACACACTGCTTATGGAATAGCAGGTAATCGGGTTTGATCTGAGAGGAAGATCCAAGTAAAAAAGGTAAAGATGCACTTGTTCATGATGTAGATGTGAGAAAAAATGTGGAACTACAATACCTCCATTGATCAGCAGCAAAATCTTCTGCAGGTCAGGTATTATCATCACGAATACCGAGATATCTTAGTACGTAATTTTGGAATACTGTACAGTACTGAAGTTTCCATTTCCAGATCAAAAATATATTGTTTTTTCACAGGAAAATCTTACAAGATGAATGTCAAAATTTCAGACTGAAGCAAGAACTCTTGTAAATTTATGAGTGCATCATCTCTGACTGCAGCTGCATAAGGTAAAATTAATCTTTGTTTATCATGTTTCTAATTACTGCCTTTTTAAATGCAATAATTTTCATGGGGTGCTGAAAACCAACACTCTAAAAAATAATTATATGATGGCTCGATAATTATAGGATCATTAGCCAAGTCTACAGCACAATGCAGTGAGGTGTAGTGCTGCTTGTAAATTAATATGGTATTGTATGCCCTGTTGGGACAGGAAACCAATGGCTTATTGTGAAGTAGTATCTTCAATGTCATATTTCCATTGTCTGGCCCGACCTGAAGGTGCCGTACTTGATTGACTAGTTAATGAGCATTTTGCACATTGTGAAACTAATGGATTTGTAATATAATGAGGTGTGGAAAAGTTTTATGCAGGAAAAAGCTCAAGGCTGCCTAAAAAGCTTGTTGATATCTGATTTACTGCTAAGTGCTTAATTCCACATTATATTTTGAATAAACATTAGAAACTCTACACTTGAGCATGCTTCACACTAAATTTTCCTAATTTTGTCCCAAACTGTTGAATGATAATTTTGTTATAAGTAAAAATTATATCTACTCTATCAAAAACAATAAAACACATGAGAAACTGAAAATTAATTACAGTATGTAAGTAATGATATTAGTCATGTACAATAATTTCCCCATTATATTACTGAAATGCTCAAGTTGCAATTTTTACCAATTTCAGGAACATATAGTCCCCTATTTGCTTTAGTGTAACTAATAATTATATAAATTAATATCTGCAAACCAAAATGAGAGGAAAAATTGTCACAATGTTCATACTGCAAACTGATGGTTATACATATAATTAATACAGACAAAAGCTTACACATACACACCTAACACAATCATTATTCTCAAAGTATTCCATCTATGCACACAAGAAATAATTAACTAGTATACATTTACACACAAGCAACATCTTCCATGATAACTCATTCTCACATACAAACCACTATGCATACATGACAACATTACAGAAAAATGATTTACAATAATGAATTATAATACATCAGTTTAACTGTACTAGCATTCACATGCATTTTGTTTCCAGCTGCCAAGCAAAAAACAACTAATTATTCCATAATTTATACCTGCAATCACAAGCATGATATTTGTAGCTGCCAAGGAAAACTAACAATTATTGCTTTCAAATATTTAAGGCTAATTTGTAGGAACAAAGCTTGTAATATATGACATCCTGTTATTTATTCTATATTCAGTTGAAATCACCATGGTTTCAAAAACCTACAATATGTGACAATTTGCAGTCATTATAATTTTCTAATATTGGTGCTGGTAGTGTAATCAATCAACACACACATAAGATGTTAGAACTCTCTAGTAACCCCTTCTCTTGTGTAAATTACTAAATGTAAAAAGAAGAAAAACTTTTGTTTCTTCTTTTTTGGATCACCTTGCCTTGGTGGGAGATGGCTGGTGAACTAGAGAGAAAAAAAAAAAAAAAACTTGAGTATGCAATGAAATCTCACAAGACTGCAAACATTCCATAAGTTTTTCTATACAGAAATCACAAAATGATTTTTGTGATTTTGTTTTTTACAATGGTCACATGTTCAACTTAACAATTTTGTTAAGCTGAGCTACATAAAAGTAAAACTCTTAATAATTTCTTAGTATTTCAAGCAAGGAAAAATCTTTAATACAAGATACAGTAGCAGTGCAGTTATCACAGGATGACAATCAAGTTATCCCAAGTTTTAATCACCACTGAAGGAGAGGGATAAGTACTAATGCAGTTTAAACTTTTGGTATCTTTTTTTAGAACACTGTCAAAAATACTTTCAAAAGTATCCAGCCAAATGGGAGGATATACTATATTTTTATTATTATTATTTTTTATTATCACACTGGCTCATTCCCACCAAGGCAGGGTGGCCCGAAAAAGAAAAACTTTCACCATCATTTACTCCATCACTGTCTTGCCAGAAGGGTGCTTTACACTACAGTTTTTAAACTGCAACATTAAGACCCCTCCTTCAGAGTGCAGGCACTGTACTTCCCATCTCAGTATACTATATACTGCATATTAATCTCACCTGATCTTTGAAAATGGCTCTAAAGGCTGCATGATTGGATTTATGACCATCTCAGAACAGGCTGCTAAGTAATTAAATTGACAAATAAGTTCTTGCTAGTGACTTAATCCCTATAAAAATTTGAAGAGTCTCATCAGTAAATTCCGAGTTAAAAGGCTAAGCCAAGGATTTATACATGACAACAGTATTAAAAGAAAAAATATCTTGATTACAAGCCAATTACTGTAATTAGATGATCATTAACTTTTTTTTTTTTTTTGCTGCAAGCAATATTGTACGAACAAGCAAATAAGCATGAAGGTAACAAACAATGCTTTCATCCACCTTCTATCTGCTAACATTAGAATCTTAGCTTGGAATAAAAGGCATAGTTGCCTTTCATACAACTTACCACTGAGTTAATTACAAAAGAACATTGTCACAATGTTCTTTTGTTATTATCATTTAAAGTCAGCTTCTTTTTTCATGTTTACACATTGAAACATCTGAAAGATTCAAGATTAATATAGAGTTTCCAGATTTAATTTTGCTGAAGTCAATTTTTAATTGTTCATTTACTGTTTTTACCTGGAAAAGTTATGGTCCCATGCTAACAAGTCATCCATATTCTGATGCATTTTAAAACAAATTCATCATGTAAAAATATTATATATTGAAAAATATGCTTATTTTTACAAAAATGATACTTTCTTTGATCATAAATTTATTCAGTTGTACTGTACCATTTTTTCCATATGAAAGTAAAAAATAAAAAAATAGAACCTATTTTTTTAAGCAATTTGGCCCTATATTTTAAACCATTAATAATTAAAGCTACTTGCTTAGCTCTAATACTAAAAATGGCATTAAATAATGTAATCAACCAGTAATATCACTGATATAAGATACGTGTACTTGGCAAGGAACTAGAATCTTTTACGGAGTTGCAGGCAACATGTGTCATGCTGGCCAAGGTTCTGGGAACACTAAATGGAAAAAGGAGAGTAATGCCTAACAAAAATCATCTCAACAAAACTCAGTGTAGCAAAATTATGCTAAAGTAGTCCATATGATACTAAATGCTGTGTATCAATACTGAAAGCAGTCACTCCCCTGCACCTTCTGCCTCATCTCAGAAACCTGGTTTATCAATAATAGCCACACCAGCATATGATCTGCCTATACCCATGTGTGCTGGTAGAAGTGTCCAAACATCTGTTTTAGGATTGTACACCTCCACTGAGGCCAAGTTGGACGTACCATCATCTCCGCCAACAACATACAGTAGACCATTTAAAGCAATCACACCTGCAATTTTGATGTTTTTCAATATATATACTTTGACATAATTAACTATTCAAATATATAGTTTATATTACTGGTACTGATACAACAGACAATTTTATCTAGTATAAACATAGTCTACACTATTGGTATAAACATAAAAAACGTATTTTATTTGGGTAAAATAACCGAAAAGTACAGTATGAGCAAAGCTTCAGTAAAACCTGGGAGTTAGGAACCTGAATGAATTGGTTAATTAAGTATATGAAGAGTTCAATCAAAAACTACCAAGTTCATCAGCCCTATTAACTCTTACTAATCATCCAAGAAAAATAATAAAAAATCTTACCAGCATTTCTCCGGCAAAGATTCATATCCGCTACAGGGCTCCAGCTATTGGTATCTGGATTGTAAACCTCAACACTTTTCCTCACAAGTGGCCCATCATGGCCCCCAACAGCATAAAGGAGGCCATCCAACACTCCTACACCTATACATGGAAAGATTTACTGTACAGTACTGCAGAGTATAATTATATTTTTCATGTCACTCAAGGTAAGTTTAATCTCTCTTTACTTTGCTAAAATTTATATTCTTCATATTACTGAAAAAAAATATCTGAATTATGGAAGATGTACATAAAGAACGGGTTGTCCATCTAATAGTTCCTGAAAGAAATTAGAACAAATTAACCTAACATCATAATGCCATGTTAGAATCATATACATATCAAGTATAGTAGTTCACTTGTAGGCCAAAACTGTTTCAAGCAGAGACATATTTCAACTGACAAAAACATGCTGAAAGAGCACTTTTAGCCTGCTTAATGTTTAGAAGCCAAGCAGATCTGCCGTAGTCTTGGTACTGTACTGACTAACTTTTAGACTGATGAGTGGCACATCAGTTGACCCAGCTGATTAAGGAGTCTTCTTACATTATAAACACAAGTCAAGAGAGAATATTAAACATTTTATAAAAGTACACATTATTGCACCATGAATCTGACCAAGATTTTTAATTCTATTATACTCTCATTCAGCCTGCTGGGTCCTTTGACTGATAAAGAAGATACACCAGTGAAAATTGCAAAAAAAAGTACCAATACAATGGTACTAGGAAATGGAGGTGGGGAGAGCATATATAAACCTCATGTTCTCCTCTGTTGAAGTAGGTAAAGACAGATTTACTCCCACTCATGTACCTGTGAAAATGGTACAGACATTTCTATAATGGAAAAGTCTATAATGAGTACATGTGCAAGTTTATAAATGGTACTGCATTGTTGATCATTAAAAGAAGCTCGCCTTGATACTGTACAATAATAAGTTAGATTGGGCAATATGACACTGCCATCTGCTGTAAGGTTTTTGTCCTCATGGGTGATAAACAAGACCAGTATATGGGCTTCTCATGGCAGTAAATTGCTTATGGATCAACATTATTTCCAGTTTCATCACATTTAACACAAAAAAGTAAACACAGGGGGGTAAGCATAGGTTATGAAAACTTCCCTTGCATTGGATGCTAATGCACATAATGGCTGATTTATTCCAACCTGTGCACTTACAATAATTGGATGAAACATCTCAAATATAGGAGAGCTACTGCTAAGTATATGTTCAAGTTTATAAATAGCACTACACTGTCAATTATTATTTAAGGGCTGCACTGTAATTGTACAGTATGAAGTTAGAAAAGGCTATATGACACTGCCACTGGCTTCCCAGGATGATTCACAATGTACAGACATTATCCTCAGTCTCATCATCCATCAAGAATGATTCTCAAACCATTTACTCCAATTCTTGTTCACAGTGTAGGTATGTACATACACACTAGAATTGCAAGAGAAAAGGAACCACACAACTTTTGGAATTATTTCTTGGAATTTTTAAATTTTTGGAAATCCTTGCCTTTTTTTTTATTATTAATTAGGTACTTGGACCTAACAGAAAATTCTGGGTTTCCAATAGTCAGCTGTTTAGGTGAACTCTACAATTCTATTTTCAAAAGAATTTCCACTAATGTCTGCATGTAAACCTAACCAATTTAGTGCAAAATAATACTTAGTAAGACAGTATTACTACTTTGTTTCAAGTTTTACAATTACACCGTTCATTTTACATTAACAAGATATGCCTAGTCGTACAAGTACAGGTGCGTTAATACTGACAAAACTGCTGGAATAAGAAACATGCACAATCAAGACATTACCAAAAGAGATATTTTGCCAATAGTTGCTTTTTCAATCTTACCACAGAGAGAGAGGCGTGACCCAGAATAACAGATAAAGGACATGTTGAAAACTAGTGGGCAGGGCTGTGTACTTCATGCATGAGAAGGGCTAGATATAAGAAGGCCCTGCCTAGCATGGGCCAGAAGGCCTACTGCAGTTTCCTCTACTCTTGCATCACTTGACAGAAGTGTTTTGGTTGGGCAAAAATCATTTGGCAAGGATACTGGAGATGCTCAAGTTCCTTGAGTTTTGTGTAGTAGTGTTTGAAATTCAAATCATTGAGGTTTCCAGGCACTGGTGTCTCATAAAATCACTCTCTTTAATAAGTAGTAGTTCTCCCTCCAACCTCATGTGCACTTTGTATACTGTAGTACTGTGTTGGACACGTGTTGTTCATATCATCACAGCTACAGGAATATTAGTGCTCTCTAACATGTTGGTCCATGGTCTTGGCTGTTTCCACACAAGGGATCCTATATATATACTAGCATTGGTTTCTGCAGTGTTTACTGGTTTATAGTTTAGGATGATCTTCATGGATCGCACCTGACATCGTCTGCTATATATAAACGTCTCCTTCAATGTCTCAACTGTGGATGTGTCTTATTCCTATGCAATATACATGGATATGATCCAGATGGTTGGGTGCAAGAAGGCTCTTCCTATCATGAGCCTGTAAGCCTACTGCAGTGCTCTCATATTTTCATGTTCTTATATATTTGAAAAAATTCATATAATGATTCGACTACAGACAAAGTCTGAGGTGACAAGCAAAATACTCAATTTTTACCTCGCAATCTCAGAAAAGGATCACGGGGAAGAGAGGTAAGACTAGGTTACATCTCTTCTCAGCTATATAATGGGACATACAGAACTTAATGCTTTATAACTGATGAAATATTCCAAACATTATCCATGAAATCCACTTCAACGGTAAGTCAAGAGAAATGTTGAAAGCAAATAACTTTCAAAATGTTTGATGGTACCTAACCTACAGGCACCACTAATAATTTACAGAAGCACATTCTATGGTAATAACAGAAAAAAATAATGGATTTTATGTGCTTAAAGCTGATTCAGAGAAGTGTGAGAACACCACTGGTACTGTTGTAAGCATCACTGACCTGCTCCACTTCTGCGTGCTGACATCTCTGCTACAGAAGACCACACATCAGAATCTGGACTGTAACATTCTACTGATGCCAAACATTGTCGTGAGGCTCCATCATACCCACCAACCTTAAACAAGAGGAAAATTTAAAGTGCTGGCTAAACACTGTATTTTTGCCACTCATATAGTTATGCATTTATTCCTTCAGACATGTAACTTTTTAACACACTGGTCTCCCACCAAGGCAGGGTGACCCATAAAAAAAAAAAAAATTCACCATCATTCACTCCAACACTGTTTAGCCAGAGGTGCAGAGATACTACAATTCAGATGTGCCTCCAAATTGCAAATATCACCAAACCACTTTCAGAGTGCAGGTACTGTACTTCTACCATATTTTAAGAGTAATATTTTTTTAACACATCAGCCATTTCCCACCAAGGCAGGGTGACCCTAAAACAAAGAAACACTTATGTCATCACTCACTCTATCACCATTTTTCCAGAGGTGTGCAGATACTATTAATGTCAAAAGATTTTCCTAAAAGTTCTCTGAGGGTGCTACAGACACCTCAGTAATTATAAAAACATGACAAAGGTGGAAAGGCCTAAGCCATGGTTCAGGCTTGCTACTTGACCACTCAACACCTGACACCTTAGACCTTGCACACTCTGCACCTGACTTTGCGGATGTACAATATGTTGTGATTTTTTGTCATGTTTATGTACTTTACAAAGTCAATTTGTGTTGAAACATTGTGCAATAAAGCCTTCTCTGCAACTGAGTCTCGCCTGTGCAGTTTAAGGGGTAAGCATACAGTTGAATTAATTTGCAGTGTGCTACATTCCTAGAGGTGATGTAAATCCTGAAGCTATATCTTCTGAAATGGTAGAGAATTTTTTTCTAAAAATAATGACACCAAAAGTACAAAATTTGATGAAAAACTTATGGAATTATGCAAGCGTAAAGTTAGCGGTAACAATGGAATTTGCACAGGAGTGATTTCAACCACTTTGAATCCTATTTTCAGCTAATTCCACTGCTCCTATTTACCAAATTCTTAGCTATTTTCCTAGTATACCTTCTGTTCTATTGACTGAGCACAAGAAACTGCCCATTCAACTATTTAAAGTTCCCTATAAAGTGCACAGAATTAGTAATTTGGCCAATTTTACATAAAAATAAAAAATATTTTATAAATAAATCCAAAATAAACACTGTAGACATTCCCAGCACTAAAACATTACAGCCTCTCCTCTCTTAGTGACATACTTGTTTACCGACGCCTCAGACTTACGACAGGCACTCTGACCAGTATTTATACCTAAATAATATATACTAGAGCTGATTTCCTTTATTCTGTTTTATTTCAATATACAGTACACTACTGTATAAACATTTAAAAATATACCACAAATGGTACAAAGGTGACAATAAAACAATATCAAAGATGGTTGACACAAACCCACTAACCATTATAATATGCTCCTCACTTAGTGACAAATTCATTTAACAACGTGGTCTTAGGAACAGAACTCCTTCATTAAGTAAGGAGAGGCTGTATTTCTTCTGTTCATTAGTCATGCCTCAAGGCCTCTTCTCTATTACAATTGCCTTCCATTTTAAATTCTTAATCACACAAAATAGAATATTTACTCCATTTTTCGAATAATAAAATACAACCAGGAATGACTGGTCATGGTTTATGAGACAACAGTAACTGAATTTAACCTAGTAAAAACCCATAAAAGAGACTGTCAGTGTAGGGGAGCCATACCTGTCCTTGTGAAATTTGTTAAAAATATTTCTGATACTTTGAGCCAAATTTCAAGCTACTTCTGATCCTGAAAAAACAGAATAATCTCAATTTCAGTAAAATATCTTCTATTCAATCCAATGATAACAAGGAACAGCCAATAAAACCATAAAAGCCTTATTAGAAAATATCTCAGAATTGCTATTTTAAACCAAACACAAAGTCAGAGATTTGTTTTTTCATTATGCACTGCATGGAGCAGGATTTATTTTATACAATGCACGCTCACTGTGCAGACTCATTCTCTCGTGTCTAGGCCAAAATTTACCATTCACAGCTTATCTGAGGGAGCTGAGCTCAAAACGCAGATCTACGTAAACAACCCGGACATCAAAAAGTAGATCTATGGATGATGAAAGCCATATTAATTTTACACTTACAGCATAGAGAAATCCGCTCACAACTCCAACTCCTACTGAAGATCGTCTGGTTGACATCGGGGCAATCATCCGCCATTCATAGGCCTTGGAGTCATACATTTCTGCACTATTTAAGCCGGTAGAGCCATCAAAGCCACCTACCTGAAATAAATGTACGTGAAACCCCATCATATTTCTCCAATTAATTAAACAAATATTTTTAATGTTACTCAGAATCCACTGTAATTTGGTTATAATTTTTTTTTTTAACAAGTCGGCCGTCTCCCACCGAGGCAGGGTGACCCCAAAAAGAAAGAAAATATCCCCAAAAAGAAAATACTTTCATCATTCAACACCTTCACCTCACTCACACATAATCACTGTTTTTGCAGAGGTGCTCAGAACACAACAGTTTAGAAGCATATACGTATAAAGAGACACAACATATCCCTCCAAACTGCTAATATCCCGAAACTCCTCCTTTAGAGTGCAGGCATTGTACTTCCCATTTCCAGGACTCGAGTCCAGCTATATAAAAATAACCAGTTTCCCTGAATCCCTTCACTAAATATTACCATGCTCACACTCCAACAGATCATCAGGTCCCAAATACCATTCGTCTCCATTCACTCCTATCGAACACGCTCACGCACACCTGCTGGAAGTCCAAGCCCCTCGCCCATAATAACCTTCCTTACTCCTTCCTTCCAACCTTTTCGAGGACGACCCCTACCCCTCCTTCCTTTCCCTACAGATTTAAATGCTCTCCATGTCATTCTACTTTGATCCATTCTCTCTAAATGACCAAACCACCTCAACAACCCCTCTTCAGCCCTCTGACTAATACTTTTATTAACTCCACACCTTCTCCTAATTTCCACACTCCGAATTTTCTGCATAATATTTACACCACACATTGCCCTTAAACAGGACATCTCCACTGCCTCCAACCGCCTCCTCGCTGCTGCATTCACAACCCAAGTTTCACACCCATATAAGAGTGTTGGTACTACTATACTTTCATACATTCCTTTCTTTGCCTCCATAGGTAACGTTTTTTGTCTCCACATATACCTCAATGCACCACTCACCTTTTTTCCCTCATCAATTCTATGATTAACCTCATCCTTCATAAATCCATCCATCCATAGTGGATATCTCCTACAATGAACAAAAAATCTGGCTAGAAAAAGGCTCAACACATGTGCGTTTAATGGGGTGGCCAATTAAAACTGCCAATAAAATGGATTGACTTTATTTAATCGCAAGTTTGCATGGTTTGAGGTTTGTCATGGATGTGTCCATTTTCAATATTCCAGGGCAGCAGGCCCAATGACTTCCTGCATCAGTTTGTAAATGTCTGCGTGCGCTCATATCATCGTAACTTTGTCTCCAATTTTTCCTCTGGATTTACAATGTTTTTAATCATTTTATTATAGTACTGTGTACAGTGCAGTTAACAATGGCCTCTAAAGTAAGTGATGGTGCCAAGAAGAAGCATGTGAACTCAACTGCTAAGCAGAAACTTTAATTAATAAGGAAGCTTGGAGGTTGGGGTTTCAGTGGCCCGGGTATGTGAGAAGTATGGTGTAACAAATCAGTGTCAGACATTTGTAACAGCAAGGAAAAATTTACACAACATGCTATGAAGTACTGTGTAGATGCTAACCAAAAAGGTTCTTTGATTAATTCTAGGAAGCATGTGAAAATGGCCCAAGATACAAGGAATGAAGAAGATTTGCATAAATGGTATGCTTTACCTGTCTCTCACACCATGCATCAGCAGTGATATTGCTCGAGTTTACAGGTCCTCTGACTCAGAATAACTTATTCTGGTTCACCACTAGACCACATGTTAATACTGTACTGTATTGTACCTCTATAAGTTAATCAATCCACTTAAAAACCTAAGAAAAATTACTGTACTGTGCCGTACTTTTAGCTCCTTTCCTTTTAAAGTACATTTAAAGGTACTACTGTATTGTACTAGTTTATTCTTAGTATTCCTGGAGGTCCATCAATACAGAAGACTTAGTCTGTTTTATTGGGTGTTTCTCCATGCCCAGTAGTTTTAAGTAGACTACATCAGCTTCATCAAAACATCCCTAAAACAGACACCCTTTCCTCCCTATTAATCCATTTTATCAGACATTTACAGAACTACATACAAAACAGAAGCATTCCAAAACAGAACTGCACAACAGTACAGTATGTGAATTTCACAAGTGTTCTTACACTTGTGAAATTCACCTAAGTATCACAGAACATACCAAACAGCTAATCATCACAACTGTGTTTTCAGCCTTAATAGTCTGCAAGATATATTCATACTGTACACTTGGTTTATTTTTCAACACAATACATATAAAGTATAATGAATCCTGAGTTATGAGATTTTTGCTCTTACAGTGTAAGCAAATTATAACCAAAATAATGGAAACTTGTTGCACAACTAATGCAATTAGTACAAAAAATTTCACAAAAACATTAAATTTTGCATGTTTGTCCTAGATTAAGAATTTCATCTCTATTCTCATTCCTTGCACCCCATGCCAGTTGACAACACAGAAAAATGTTGAAGCCTTTTAATATGCAAGACAGACACAGCTTTGTGAAACTCTGTCAGTAATGATTCCGATGTAAATACACTGTATTCTGAAACTTTCAAGAGGAACAATGATCTAATCATAAAGCTGTACAGAGGTAAGATTCAATGTAGTAAAACAAGGGAAGCAGGAAAATTAGGCAGATGATGCACAGCGACATCTGGGTATCTAATATGTTAGTTCATAATTAATTAGCATTGCACCGAATATAACTGAATGGTACAGGAGATATAATTATGATTCACAGTGTAGGAGCATAAAAGTAAGTATTGAAAATTTTACATGCAGCCAAAGCAATCCCTTCATGATGTCTTCAACTGTTTGTCCTGACTATGTGGGCATTCTGGGTTTCACACTTACCATATTTTTGGCTGTAACTTGTCACTCTCGTTTAAGACGTGTCAAAAAGAGGCTTTTCTTTACTCAAGTGCTACTATAGTTTAACAGTGAGAAAGAGAGAGAGGGAAGGAGAAAAAAAACACAGTAGACAATGCACTGTATTTTAAGGTCAAATTTATCAGAAATACAACCTATTCTTAGGTATAATATACAAATTTATAAGTGACAATGTAAATGATGACCATTATTGGGAAGTCCAGGAATTAGAATTGCAATTCACAGTTGTGTGGAAATGTGTCAAGAGATGTCTGATACTGTAACTGCTCCTTCATGCTCTGTCAACACACACTCAACTTTACATGTTATACCCTACGTACACTCAATAGGATTTCACATATATCCTACTTAACACTACAGTTTATGCTTAGAAAATGGTTTTATTCTTAAATGTAATTCTGTGAAGATTTGGTAGTGACATTTTGCTTCTTTGGGAACTCATCTGAAACACGATGTCTAAGTAACTGACGACTTCCCAGACACCAGAAACACTGTACAAAAATTAACATCAAATTTCATGAACAAATGATGGCTGGAATTTTGATGCTGTGTCATATAAAACTACATATTTTTGCTTATATTTGTAAAATGCCTTTATTCATTATATGCTTGGTTTCCAAGGAACTGAACAGAATTAAGGGGCTGATTCTTATTATTAGACAGTTGGGGGTCATACAACACCTGGGAGGAGGAGAGTGGGAGGCAATCAGATGTGAAGTAAGGAAGTGCAGAGTAACTCCAATTTCCTGGATCAAGAGCCCTTCACCATCATCAAGACACCTCCTTAAAGGGGTAAAGGGGTTATTGCAAGATGAATTTTAGAAATTTTATGTGTGATGTATGTCTTAGAAAACTGGAACATAAGAAGAGAGGAGCACTGCATGAGGGCTTTTGGCCCACGCTTGTAGCTCCTTATATCTGGGTCTGCATTGCAGTTTAGAGTCCTTATGAAGTGTAGTAGTAATAGTAAAATGTGTGCCTGGCACTTATATTTATGAGTAAGTCAGTACAGTGAAGAGCAGAGATTAATTGTGCTAACATGTATAAGTGGAGAAATTGGGAAAAGGTTACAAACAAAATTTTCACACAGACCAACTAATTACACTGCTCAATACTTACAGCATATATACAACTGTTGAGTGTTGCTACACCAAGTGTAGACCGTCGTGCTTCCATGCTGGCACAAGATGACCACGAGTCCCGAGTTGGGTCATATACATCCACTGTGCGTACACGTAAAGACCCATTGAAACCTCCAACAGCATATACTTTTCCATTGATTACAGCTATACCACACCTGAAAGAAATATATCAAAAGTAAAAGGAAAAAGATACAAGTTCAGAGATACAAGGTACAGAAAATCCTAGCCCTCAGTGCAGATAAACCCTTTATAATAAACATCCTCTTTCTGTATTATGTACATAAAAGCTAACTGTTTGGGAAAGGCATAAATCCTCAATATAACATACTAATAGGGTGAGATTATCCAAGTGTTTGTTAAACCAGAATATAGTTAAAAATATAGCAGAAAGTGCACTAAAGTACTTTACTGTAAACCTAATATAGTACTATATACACTATTTACAGAAATACTGTATACACATTGCAAATATATGAGTTAAAAATATAATTTATCCAATGGTCTTTTGTCTGCTGTTTCAGGTCCATTATATTGAAGGTTTATTATATTACACAAATTATAACATGTGAATGCTTAAAACAAAAGATCATATACTTTCCATGGACTTCTAGAGAGGAAACATATGGTAAAGGTTTAAATGAAAACTGGACATACCTGCAACGTCTTGTTGGCATTTCTGCCACAGGAAACCATCGTTCATCCTTAAAATCATAACATTCTACACTGCGTATTGCCTTAGGAGCCTGTCCACCAACCACCAAAAGAACCTAAAAATACAGAATTTTGAAAGAAATATGCAATTCAAATAAACAAAAACATTAAGCAACAATACTTTAAGGATGAAATAATGACAAGGTTATACTCACCTTTGCCGATACACTTTGAGCTTTCATGGAGCTCTGTATGCCAATCAGGTTATCATAATTTTTATAAAACCTGACAATGACATACAGTCTAGTGGTTAATAATGATATACTATCATCCTATTGCGAAAGTCATAGCAGGGCTTTTGCTAGGCAATCAAACTTCAAAAAATATTAATAAACCCCAAAATAGGTAGTAGGTTGTTAGCAACCCCAGGGCAGTATTACCATCCTGCCAAATGAGTGTGAAACAGAAATCTATAATTGCTTCATACAATGGTACAATTGCTGGTGTTTTCTCTTTCTGTCTTAAACCATGTAAGAGGATAGGTACTACTTACACTTAGTTCATACTACACATGCACTTGCACATGTACATATATGTGTACAAACATTAATCTGCATTTCCTTCTGGTTTCTTAACAGTTTTTGTTCTTATGGTATTTTCTCTCATCTACATGGGGAAGTGGAGAACAGTTCCTCTGTCAGCAATGTGTGTGCTGTAAGAAGTGGTCAAAATGCAAGGAACAAGGGGCTAGTTGCCTCTTCTATAGCTTTTTACTAAATAAAAAAAAAGAAAAGGAAATTTTAAAGGTGGGAAGTTTGAATGGATGTCCTAGCTCTGAGCAAGCCAAAGCTAAAGGGGAGGTAGAGAATTTCAATGGGAAGGAGTGAATGAGATTAAATCGGGAGTATCTGATAGAAATGGAGCAAAAAAAAAAAAAAAAAGAGTAGCAGAATTGCTCATTGGTCTACTGTGGAAGGAGAAGGGAGTTTTTTTTTTTTTCAACAAGTCGGCTGTCTCCCACCGAGGCAGGGTGACCCAAAAAAGAAAGAAAATCCCCAAAAAGAAAATACTTTCATCATCATTCAACACTTTCACCACACTCACACATTATCACTGTTTTTGCAGAGGTGCTCAGAATACAACAGTTTAGAAGCATATACGTATAAAGATACACAACATATCCCTCCAAACTGCCAATATCCCAAACCCCTCCTTTAAAGTGCAGGCATTGTACTTCCCATTTCCAGGACTCAAGTCCGACTATATGAAAATAACCGGTTTCCCTGAATCCCTTCACTAAATATTACCCTGCTCACACTCCAACAGATCGTCAGGTCCCAAGTATCATTCGTCTCCATTCACTCCTAACACACTCATGCACGCTTGCTGGAAGTTCAAGCCCCTCGCCCACAAAACCTCCTTTACCCCCTCTTTCCAACCCTTTCGAGGACGACCCCTACCCCTCCTTCCTTCCCCTATAGATTTATATGCTTTCCATGTCATTCTACTTTGATCCATTCTCTCTAAATGACCAAACCACCTCAACAACCCCTCTTCTGCCCTCTGACTAATGCTTTTATTAACTCCACACCTTCTCCTAATTTCCACACTCCGAATTTTCTGCATAATATTTACACCATACATTGCCCTTAGACAGGACATCTCCAATGCCTCCAACCGTCTCCTCGCTGCTGCATTTACCACCCAAGCTTCACATCCATATAAGAGTGTTGGTACTACTATACTTTCATACATTCCCTTCTTTGCCTCCATAGATAACGTTTTTTGACTCCACATATACCTCAACGCACCACTCACCTTTTTTCCCTCATCAATTCTATGATTAACCTCATCCTTCATAAATCCATCTGCCGACACGTCAACTCCCAAGTATCTGAAAACATTCACTTCTTCCATACTCCTCCTCCCCAATTTGATATCCAATTTTTCTTTATCTAAATCATCTGATACCCTCATCACCTTACTCTTTTCTATGTTCACTTTCAACTTTCTACCTTTACACACATTCTCAAACTATCCACTAACCTTTGCAATTTTTCTTTAGAATCTCCCATAAGGACAGTATCATCAGCAAAAAGTAACTGTGTCAATTCCCATTTTGAATTTGATTCCCCATAATTTAACCCCATCCCTCTCCCGAACACTCTAGCATTTACTTCTTTTACAACCCCATCTATAAATATATTAAACAACCATGGTGACATTACACATCCCTGTCTAAGACCTACTTTTACCAGGAAGTATTTTCCCTCTCTTCTACACACCCTAACCTGAGCCTCACTATCCTCATAAAAACTCTTAACAGCATTTAGTAACTTACCACCTATTCCATATACTTGCAACATCTGCCACATTGCTCCTCTATCCACTCTATCATATGCCTTTTCTAAATCCATAAATGCAATAAAAACTTCCCTACCTTTATCTAAATACTGTTCACATATATGCTTCAATGTAAACACTTGATCTACACATCCCCTACCCACTCTGAAGCCTCCCTGCTCATCCGCAATCCTACATTCTGTCTTATCTCTAATTCTTTCAATTATAACCCTACCGTATACTTTTCCTGGTATACTCAGTAAACTGATTCCTCTATAATTTTTACAATCTCTTTTGTCCCCTTTCCCTTTATATAAAGGGACTATACATGCTCTTCGCCAATCCCTAGGTACCTTCCCCTCTTTCATACATTTATTAAACAAAAGTACCAACCACTCCAACACTATATAACCCCCTGCTTTTAACATTTCTGTCATGATCCCATCAGTTCCAGCTGCTTTACCCCCTTTCATTCTACGTAATGCCTCACGTACCTCCACCACACTTACATTCTGCTCTTCTTCACTCCTAAAAGATGGTATACCTCCCTGGCCAGTGCATGAAATTACCAACTCCCTTTCTTCCTCAACATTTAAAAGTTCCTCAAAATATTCTCGCCATCTACCTAATATCTCCCTTTCCCCATCTACTAATTCCCCTACTCTGTTTTTAGCTGACAAATCCAAACTTTCCCTAGGCTTTCTTAACTTGTTTAACTCACTCCAAAATTTTTTCTTATTTTCATTAAAATTTCTTGACAGTGCATCTCCCACTCTATCATCTGCTCTTCTTTTGCACTCTCTCATCACTCTCTTCACCTTTCTTTTACTCTCCATATACTCTGCTCTTCTTATAACGCTTCTGCTTTGTATTATTATTATAATCAAAAAGAAGCGCTAAGCCACAAGGACTATACAGCTTCTGCTTTGTAAAAACCTCTCATAAGCTACCTTTCTCTCTTTTATCACACCCTTTACTTCATCATTCCACCAGTCACTCCTCTTTCCTCCTGCCCCCACCCTCCTATAACCACAAACTTCTGCCCCACATTCTAATACTGCATTTTTAAAACTATTCCAACCCTCTTCAACCACCCCACTACTACTCTTTTCCCATCTACCTCTTGCTCTAACTGTAGCTACAACTAAATAATGATCCGATATAACAGTTGCCCCTCTATAAACATGTACATCCTGGAGCCTACCCATCAACCTTTTATCCACCCATACATAATCTAACAAGCTACTTTCATTACGTGCTACATCATACCTTGTATATTTATTTATCCTCTTTTTCATAAAATATTTATTACTTATTACCAAATTTCTTTCTACACATAGCTCAATTAAAGGCTCCCCATTTACATTTACCCCTGGCACCCAAAATTTACCTACTCCTCCCTCCATAACATTTTTACCCACTTTAGCATTGAAATCCCCAACCACCATTACTCTCACACTTGATTCAAAACTCCCCACGCATTCACTCAACATTTCCCAGAATCTCTCTCTCTCCTCTACACTTCTCTCTTCTCCAGGTGCATACACACTTACTATAACCCACTTTTCACATCCAATCTTTATTTTACTCCACATAATCCTTGAATTTATACATTTGTAGTCCCTCTTTTCCTGCCATAGCTTATCCTTCAACATTATTGCTACTCCTTCTTTAGCTCTAACTCTATTTGAAACCCCTGACCTAATCCCATATATTCCTCTCCATTGAAACTCTCCCACCCCCTTCAGCTTTGTTTCACTTAAAGCCAGGACATCCAGTTTCTTCTCATTCATAGCACCCACAATCATCTCTTTCTTATCATTTGCACAACATCCACGCACATTCAGACTTTCCACTTT
>NW_027196191.1:0-103458 GCF_038502225.1 Cherax quadricarinatus | reverse complement strand
CCGACTTATGACCTAAGCTTGGTTCCGACCAACCGGTTGCAAGTCAAAATGGACACAAGTCGAACCTTTGAAAACGGCTGACATACTGAGTAGGGCATACTGTCAAACCTTCCCTAAATAAACTACCTACATAGTACTGTAATGTACAATCATTATTTCATTCTTTTTACCATAATTTACTTCTATTGTTATATTTTAATTATACATGTACTGTATATAATGTATACATACATGGTAGTGAACTGTATTGCAAATTTTACATCGCATACAGTATCATATGTTACTGTTATCTTTATGTATTGTCGACACAGTGGAATGGGAGAATACCACTGGTAGTGTCATCCTGCCTGAATGTAGTATAACCTATACCCTAAGTAAAGAGAAACAACTCTGCAACATGTGTAATACGTATCCAGCCAGGTGGGTGGCCGGGTAGGTGGTCAGGTGGGTGGGTGGTTGGCTGGGTGGTTGGCTGACTGAATGTGGCTGTCTCTCTCTCTCTCTCTCTCTCTCTCTCTCTGTATCTTTCTATATCTATCTATATCTGTATCTATATCTATCTATATCTATTATTATTTTTTTTTTTTTTACACAGGGTTTGACAAGGTTAAGGATCCCAAGCTTTATTGACAAGCTATTTACAGGTTAAGGATTCCTACCTTTATTGGCAAGCTAAGAGCTGTTACCTACATCAGCTCATTTGAAAGCATTTTTATTGTTATGAGACATACAAGTAGGGAACAGGATGAAGTTGGAGCCATCTGTGGGCCAGCATTTTCATTTGATCAACTGACTTTTATCTCGTTGACATCATTATGCTGTACGAATGTGTTCCATACTCGAGTCATCCTGGGTATATATGATCTCAGATGGAATGATGTTCTGGAGAAGGGTACAGCCAGAGTGAAGTTGCTGCTTTCTGCCCGTCTTGTGGCATAAAAGCTTGTTTCACGCTGTCCTCGAAGTGGTCCAAGTGTGGTACTTTGACAATATTGGCCTTGTACATATATATCTATATCTATCTATCTATCTCTCACTCACACTCACACTCACACACGCACACTCACATGCACACGCACACGCACACACACACAGGTACACGTAAGTGAAGTTATCATACATAGTATAAATTACCTAGGATAACCCAAAAAATCCAGACAAAGTGCTATTCAGTGGATCTGTGCTCAAGTGCCTTAACCCTTTGACTGTTTACGCACCACTGTTTCTGACGTATTTATACGCATAAATTCTAGCGGCTTCAAATCAAGCAGGAGAAAGCTGGTAGGCCCACATGTGAGAGAATGGGTCTCCATGGTCAGTGTGCACCATATAAAAAAAAATCGGGGAGCCAATGGTGCATTGTGGGAATGCCATTTCAGTTGTCCTTTTTCAGCATGCTTAGCGGTAAGAAATACGTGACTCCCCAGCAAATCTGGGACTCTTCTCTTCCCAAGTGATACTCTTAACACAGATGGAAGTGTCAGTGAAGATCAATTTCATGATTTCGAGGAGTTTGAGACCAAAATCAATTGAGGAGGAGGAAGAAGAGGAGGAGGAAGAGGCAGAAGAGGAGGAGGAGTGTCAGCATAGTTGCTGATCCCCTTATATGTGTTGTATAGCATATCATAGTACCATCCATGTGCTTTATATAGAAGATCCCTAGGCCGAATGACTGTATGACGTCACGGGATACAGCATGAGTCAGCGAGACAAGCTGCCTCCCTCTCAGTCGACGCATAGGCATAGAAGAAGGCAGAACACGGCAGGCTGGGCTCCATCTCCCATTACCACAGTCTGACAATATAGCGTTACCATCCAACAAGTGAGTTTACCTTATCCATCAATCTCCTACCGAACCCCACACGACAAATTGGTGGCAACGGAGGGCCTGTAATTCTGGAGATAAATTTCTACTGAGACGGTCGCCATCTCCTGACGCTAGGCCGACCTAGCCAGCCAGCTACCCCCGCAAGTGCCTACCAGCCTCTACAATATTCACTGGTCAGTCTCCTTGTATTAGTGTTTATCTGCTTATTTGCATCACTCCCAAGGGGTTGACCCGAGTTTGCAAAATAAGCCAGCAACCAGTCTGTGGTGAGGGAGTCAGTCAGCCTAGCCTACTCCATCCAGCTTTTGCCTGCCAAGCCAACTTTCCACCCCTGCTGTGCTCATCATGAGAAGTTATCAAACCATTCTGTGTGAAGGGTTAAGCCAAGCCAGCCAGCAACTAACCCAGGTGACTAACCCAGGTGTCTTAATCCAGTACTCAAGCAAGCCACGTGGGTACAGTCTTCTCATCGCTTTGTGCTTCAAGCTCCAAGCCATTCTGAGTGCCTTTTCATCCCTGTGGTGTTGTGGCATTTTGTGGGTTTGTTTTTAAGCCAGTCGGCTTAGAAATATCTTCTCGCCAGTGAGGGTGTCCCCGGTGAGGCTTACGCCGTTCATCCCACTTACCATGCAGTCTCACCCCTGCCCGGCCCCAGCCGCCTCACTCAGCCACTCACCCAACCACTACCACTGTTTGTACTCTTACTACGGGTCCTAGCACCATATTTTAAGGACCACATAGGGGGTCAAGAGCTAGAGTGTGTCTTTTGCCATCGGCGCCACCGTTAAAAGCCTCCTGTGTGAAGTCTATCGCCGATGTAAGCGCAAATTCTACGATCACGTGTGGACAGTAGCCAGCCACGAGACGATAGCCTTCATCCTTCCACCATCTACTTAATTCTTCATCAAGTCGTTACAGCGATAATAATTTTCATAGAGACATTTGCGAGTGTTGAGACATTTCTTTTTGTGTTTCCAGTTATTTCTTAGTGACATTCAGTGACTCTTGATTAGACTCAGTGTTTATTATATACTGTTTGCAGTATTTTTTTATCTTCTTAATTCAGTGTTAATTTTCGTGCTATTATTTTATGCCTGTTGTGTTGTGTTTCTTTTTTTATACAGGAAGTAAGTACCTTAGTGTTTTTCCTTTGTTGTGTGTGCAACATATGAGCAGTGTAGAATTTGTGTTTACACTTCAGAATCACCTTGTGTTCTCAGTATTTTGCTATAAGAACAATTTACAGACAATTTACTACCTTGTATTCTGCATCACAATTCAGTGTTGTCTGTTATAATTTTTATCCCAGCATTTGTGTATTCTTGTTTTGTTTTCTCTGTGTTTACCTGGAGTTTACCTGGAGAGAGTTTCGGGGGTCAACGCCCCCGCGGCCCGGTCTGTGACCAGGCCTCCTGGTGGATCAGCGCCTGATCAACCAGGCTGTTGCTGCTGGCTGCACGCAAACCAACGTACGAGCCACAGCCCGGCTGATCAGGAACTGACTTTAGGTGCTTGTCCAGTGCCAGCTTGAAGACTGCCAGGGGTCTGTTGGTAATCCCCCTTATGTGTGCTGGGAGGCAGTTGAACAGTTTCGGGCCCCTGACACTTATTGTATGGTCTCTTAACGTGCTAGTGACACCCCTGCTTTTCATTGGGGGGATGGTGCATCGTCTGCCAAGTCTTTTGCTTTCGTAGTGAGTGATTTTCGTGTGCAAGTTCGGTACTAGTCCCTCTAGGATTTTCCAGGTGTATATAATCATGTATCTCTCCCTCCTGCGTTCCAGGGAATACAGGTTTAGAAACCTCAAGCGCTCCCAGTAATTGAGGTGCTTTATCTCCGTTATGCGCGCCGTGAAAGTTCTCTGTACATTTTCTAGGTCGGCAATTTCACCTGCCTTGAAAGGTGCTGTTAGAGTGCAGCAATATTCCAGCCTAGATAGAACAAGTGACCTGAAGAGTGTCATCATGGGCTTGGCCTCCCTAGTTTTGAAGGTTCTCATTATCCATCCTGTCATTTTTCTAGCAGATGCGATTGATACAATGTTATGGTCCTTGAAGTTGAGATCCTCCGACATAATCACTCCCAGGTCTTTGACGTTGGTGTTTCGCTCTATTTTGTGGCCAGAATTTGTTTTGTACTCTGATGAAGATTTAATTTCCTCATGTTTACCATATCTGAGTAATTGAAATTTCTCATCGTTGAACTTCATATTGTTTTCTGCAGCCCACTGAAAGTGTGTGTGTGTTGAACATTTTTGTGTTAATTCTTTTCATTCAGCCAGTGTCTAATTTGTCTTATTTCCACAGACAATAGTGCCATTATTTTGTGCAAGCAAGAAATTATTTTCCAAATTTTTCACACATCAAGTTTCATAGCAAGAAAATTCTAGTATTGTGTTTATGTTGATGTGTTGTGTTCTGCATCACTGTAAGTGTTCAAACCTTTTTGTTCTGTGTTTTTGCACCTATTATTTTTCATGTTTCATTGAACAAATTCACTCTTAGTGCAATTTTTAAGTTGTTCATTTAAAGCAAATTGTTCTTTTGCTTGTTAAGTGTTGCTTAAGCTGCAGTTAAGAGTTAAAGTGTTCACTCAGTTCATTCCTTGCTAATATTTTTTTTTAATCTTGTAAACTATATTTCTTGTGTGTGTGTAATTTTTTTATTATTGCACATTGACTAATTTTGCAATAATTCTGGTGCAAGCATTGTGTCGTCATTAAAATTTTTCTTTCAGAAATTTTATGTAGTGTGTGCAGCACTTTTGATTAGCAATTGTTAACCCTTTGAAGGTCGAAAGGCCCTCTCCGAAACTCGTTCTCAGTGTCGGCCAAATTTCAAAAAAAAAAAAAATTATTTTTTCTTATGAAAAAATAGAGTTTTTTTCCTAAACATTATAGGATAAACAAAAAAAATTTACCATCAATACTTACGGAGATATGGATGCATGAAGTTTGCAGAAAATGAGCCGCGTATGGCAACAGCGGCGACTGCCGCTCACCCGGTAAACTTTAGTTTACTAGTATTTGAAGGTTTGTTGTATTTTTCACTATTTTATTTTTTCACATAACTTATGTGGCCTATGAGACCAAAGTAAGGTGCAATGTACATATATACATTCGTTGTAAACAACACAATAAGCACACAAACATAATTATCAATATATTGTTTACAAAACTTGTTTACAAAAACAAACAATACAAAACACTGTTTATTATTATTGTTCTATAATATATATACCAATATACAGTCACTGAACATATTCCTATTAGTTCTGCAGCTTGTGGAACTCTGAAACATGGTGTCATACACAATGGTGTTTTATCTTTCTCCCTCATTCTATCTCTTTCAATCTGTCTCTCTCTTTCTATCTGTCTGTCTATCTCTGTCTCACAGGTACACATAAATACAAGTATACATAGTATAAATTACCTAGGATAACCCAAGAAATCCAGACAAAGTGCTATACTCTGCTTGAAGATGTGAGTAAAAGTGATGACACAGTCTTGTGGCTCTCTGAGACAGAGAGCTAGACGGATAGACAGGGAGCTTGACAGACAGGCAAATAGACAGACAGAAATGTTAGTATACCAGCAAAAACAAAGGGAGGGAGATGTTTATCTCATCTTTTGGCATCAGCTCTACCCTCATTTACCCTCATCAAACGTCAGCACTTATCAGATGTTATCTCCCCTTATCTTGTTACTGTCATGGGTGAACATTTATTATTACCTATTATTATTATTATGTATTATTATTATGTATTATTATTATTATGTATTATTATTATTATGTATTATTGTTATCATTACGTATTCTTCTTCTTCCTCCTCCTCCTCCTCTTCTTCCTCCTCCTCCTCTTCCTCCTCCTCCTCCTCCTCTTCTTCTTCTTCCTCCTCCTCTGCCTCCTCCTCCTCTTGCCTCCTCCTCCTCTTGCCTCCTCCTCCTCTTGCCTCCTCCTCCTCTTGCCTCCTCCTCCTCTTGCCTCCTCCTCCTCTTGCCTCCTCCTCCTCTGCCTCCTCCTCCTCTGCCTCCTCCTCCTCCTCCATTCTTGGAACAAGTTTGAAGAGCTTGTAGTTCATAATCACTATCATCACCAATGCTCACATCTGAGTCTGGGATTTTGGAAAATAGGAGTTTCCTCTTTGATTCTGGTACAACTGAACGTGAACAAGATGGCCCAGCACCAGAGGTGGAAGGCTGTGGGTTGTCTGGGTTTTCCTCACTATTACCCATATTATGGTCATTAGTTTCGGTCAAAACCTCACCAGAACCTTGAAACTCATCTTCACTGTCACTTCCATCTGTATTAGAACTGTCACTGGGGAACAAAAGTGTCCCAATTCGCCGAGGAGTGAGGAACTTCTTACCACAGGGCACGGTGGAAATTGTGTACTATGATGGCATTCCCACAATGCACCACTGGGTCCCAGATTTTTTTCCTACTGCGCACACCCACCACACAGACCCATTCTCTCACATCTAGGCTTATCAGCCTTTTCCTGTGAGATTTGAGGCCGCTAGAATTTATGCGTACTAGTACGACAAAAACCCCTACGCGTAAGACGTACTAGTACGACCAAAACCCTCAAAGGGTTAATTGCAGTATTGCTACAGTTTATTTCAGTGCAGTTTCTTATGCTCTGTTCTGTGCATAATATTTTATTCTTTGTGTGCCATTTTATTTTATTTTAGTGAATTGTTTCCCAGTTTTTCTTAATTTTGCACAAGCTTTATTGAGTCCAATTTAAAATTTTTTGATTGATTCATCATTTTATTGTTGAATTTCCCTATTGCATTGAGAGTAAAGACAACTCACTGTGCCATTCATTCAATTTTAAAGTAAAGTTGAGCAAATTAGATTTGAGTAAAGTACAAGTTCTCTTGATTTTCAAAGTGTTGTTTATTCAGTTGAGTATTTTCTTGTGTGAGTTTCCTTGCTTTCTGTGTGTCCTGTCAATTTTTAATTACTTATGCAGAATGGTTAACCATTTTCTTCCCATTTAAGTTCACTGTGTTGTGTGTTCCTCAGTTACCTTTTTCTTTAGTTTCTCTAAATTCTTGTTTTACATTTTGCAAACATGTCTCAAGTCTTCTCAAGCGATGCCTCAGCACATATGCTGCTAGTACAACCATTGATGCATCAGTTCACAATTCGAGTAATCCTTTATCAAATAATAGACACTCAGACTTCTAGCCTGCGTAATTTCAGTCGTGATCCGTATGATGCTATGCCATTGTTCAATGGCAATCCAGACAACCTAGAAGGTTGGTTTACTGCTGTTCGAGCCAGAGCTAATGCTTCAGTTGATGGTCTTCCATCTGAGAGTTGTTTAATCAGTATCGGAAAGGAGAGTCTAGCCCGTTCTCCAGCCGCCTCACATGTGTTTAACTTAATTCGAATGAAGGACTTTCAAGACCTAACCAGGTGGCAAGATTTTTTTATTTATTATCACACTGGCCGATTCCCACCAAGGCAGGGTGGCCCGAAAAAGAAAAACTTTCACCATCATTCACTCCATCACTGTCTTGCCAGAAGGGTGCTTTACACTACAGTTTTTAAACTGCAACATTAACACCCCTCCTTCAGAGTGCAGGCACTGGACTTCCCATCTCCAGGACTCAAGTCTGGCCTGCCGGTTTCCCTGAACCCCTTCATAAATGTTACTTTGCTCACACTCCAACAGCATGTCAAGTATTAAAAACCATTTGTCTCCATTCACTCCTATCAAACACGCTCACACATGCCTGCTGGAAGTCCAAGCCCCTTGCACACAAAACCTCCTTTACCCCCTCCCTCCAACCTTTCCTAGGCCGACCCCTACCCCGCCTTCCTTCCACTACAGACTGATACACTCTTGAAGTCACTCTGTTTCGCTCCATTCTCTCTACATGTCCGAACCACCTCAACAACCCTTCCTCAGCCCTCAGCAAGATTATGAACAGTTAATTCATAACTATCTTGAACTGGTGCGAGAAACCGATCCTTTTGTCGTTCTCAAAGAATTAGTGTGCACAGCTCCGAGGCCGGAGGATTCATTAGATGAATTTGCCCTTCGCCTAAATAACCTAATGTCCTCATTCGTTAGAGCAGGTCAAAATTCCAAGTACCTTAAAGATAACAATAAACCAGCTCTTGAAGGGTTTGCTATATTAGCAGCATTCAGAGTTATCAAACAACTAATGCCACCGACATCTATGTATGTGTACAATTCAAGTCCTCTAGATGCTACTATGGGACCGCTCGCAGCTCTCATCCATGTACGTAATTTGTGTCCCGAGGGAACCTTCCCTTATCGAAAGTCTACGCCAACCACTTTGTCTACTCCTGTACTTCCTCTAGTTTGTGCTACTACCAAAACTCCCAACCTTAATCACTCGCGTCCATCATCCAAAGCTAGTGTTAAGAGCCATCATTCCCGTAGCACCCGTAGTATGTACAGTACCCACAGTCAAAGAGCTTGCTACAATTGTGGTTTCCGTGGTCATATTGCAATTAATTGTCCTGATAGTCACCCTACGAGGCGTTGTACTGATAATGAGTACCAGTCAGATCTTCCCTACTGTACTTATCATAGAATACATGGACATGACACATCTGGGTGCAATGCTCTCTACAACCTTCAGTACTCTAGATCATTCCGTGGCCGTTCCAACTGCAGAGTCAGGAGAGGAAACAAACGTCGTGGTTCTCAAACTAACCAGAACCAGGCTCATTTTTCCAATTCAGGGGAATCCGAGCGCCCCAGTCTACTCGACCAGTTGTAACAGTAGGTGATAATGAGTACACCATCCCAGTTCAAAATTCCTATGAAGCCTTAGCCAGCCTTGAGAATGACAACCTCGCTGTTGATGTTGCTTCACACGTCTCTGACGTAGAGGAATTTGGGGATGAAGTAGAAAATGCCTTCTCCGATAAATAACAAAAAGGCACAATACCGTGACTGGAACAATACACAAATAACCCGCACATAAAAGAGAGAAGCTTACGACGACGTTTCGGTCCGACTTGGACCATTGACAAAGTCACACTAACAGAGGTGGAGCAGGACGGCTATATATAGGCAGGAAGAGGTGGTAGTAGTAGTAGTAGTAGTACAAGAATTGTATATAATACCGACAGGATGAAATTAAGACACATGCACAACACCCGGGCATCCCCATCGTAGACGTTTCGCCATCCAGCCAGCCACTGGATGGCGAAACGTCCACAACAAAGACAACCAGACGCCGCACATGTGTCTTAATTTCAACAGTAGTTGTAGTAGAAGAAGAGGTAGTAGTAGTGGTAGTGGAAGAAGTGGGAAATAAGGAAGACGAGCCAGTCAAATACAAAGGAAGGGGAGCACTGCAAGAGAGCTAGATACCCACAGAGGGAGAGCAAGCGCACAGAGGTGAGTGAAAGGGGAAGTGGTGAAATAAAATAAATGAAGAAGGAACAGAAACACGAGACAGGAGAGAGAAAGACAACACAGAGGAGAAAAGGAGAGAGGAAAAAGGAAGAGGAAGAAGAAAAAGAAAAAGAAAAAGTGAGGATTCAGGTTAAGTCACGGGTGTTCTGAAGTTTGGAGCATTTTACAATGTAGTGGGAGAGGAAGGCATCTACAGAGACGAAGCCAGGGCTAAGGTTCATACAAGGAAAGTTGTGTATTAGAGAGGATTCAACTAGACGGCAACTGTTCGAGTTGGAAGTAGGGAAGACAGTTTTAGCAGAAGACCAGTCAATAGGATGGCTATGATCTCTGACGTGACAGAAAAGAGCATTGTTAGTGTCGGCAAGCCTAACACTATTTTTGTGCTCCCTAAGTCTGTCAGAAAGAGATCGACGAGTTTCTCCGAAGTATTGAAGAGGACAGGAGGAGCAAGAAATAGAGTAGACACCAGGAACATCTGTAGAGGGAGGAGAGGTATGAACGAGATTAGTGCGAAGAGTGTTAGTCTGGCGGAAGGTAAGCTTAATGTCTAAGGGACGGAGAGAATTGTTGAGATTAGAAAGACCGGAAATGTAGGGAAGGCAGAGGATAGAAGAGTTCCCATGAGTAGAGAGTTTGGGAGAGAAGAAATTGCGTTTAGCACGTGAGAGGGCAGAGTCTATGAAATGGGAAGGGTAGCCAAGACGGGAGAACGAATTATGAAGAGTGGAAATTTCTGCTGGAAGGAACTGAGGATCACAGATGCGGAGGGCACGGAGAAAGAGGGAGATAAGAACACTTTTCTTGACAGGGGAAGCATGATAGGAAAAGTAGTGAATGTACATGCCACTGTGCATAGGTTTATGGTAAACGGAAAAGGAAAAACCTGTATCTGAGCGGTGGACATGGACATCAAGGAAAGGAAGTAAGGAATTAGATTCCCATTCAGCTTTAAACTTAATGGAAGGGGCAAGATTATTAAGAGCTTCAAGAAAAGGTTGGAAGAGACTGGAGTCATGAGGCCACAGAGCAAAGATGTCATCCACACAGCGGAGCCAGAGTGAAGGTTGCACATCGAGGGTAGGAAGAAGAACAGTCTCGAAGTATTCCATGTAAAGATTAGCAAGGACAGGAGAGAGAGGAGAGCCCATAGCGACACCGAAGGTTTGAGAATAATATTTCCCTTGGAAGGAAAGAAGTTAGAGTCCACACAGAGGCGGATCAGATCAAGAAAGACATCAGTGGGGATAGGGAGATGAAGAAACCCTTCATGGGCCTTCTCTCTAAGGAAATCAAGGACATCTCCGATGACAACCCACCTTTCTGTTTGCACATAACTCCTAATGAAACGATAGGTCCTTTGGTACAAGATTCTATCCATAATGCGCCCGTTCATGTGTTCATGGACTCTGGTGCACAAGTTAATATCATCAGGTCTAGCTTGTTTAAAGAGAAGCAGTTACGACGTGTCCTCCTCGTTGAACCAACTACTGTAACCTCCCTTAGTGGAGTAGCTGGTTCCCTTCTGCGAGTCCGAGGTCAGACTTCGCTCACCTTTACTATCCAAGGTAAAGACTTTACTGCTGCTTTTCTTGTTGTCGACCAGATTACTTTCCCTGGTGACCTTCTACTGGGATTTGCTTCCATGCGAGACTTACGCATTGTGCTCGACCCTTACCGATGGCATGCCCAAATTGACGACTTGATCGTTCCATTTTGGGGTTACCAGCTTGGATCAGAAATCTGCCATACTGCCGCAGAGTACGATGTACGGATTACGTCCTTACAAGCCAATGCATTTTCCAGTAGCGTACCCAAGCGGTCAGGCACTAGTAACTCTGTCACTCCCATCTGTGTTCCACCTACACCTTCAGATATGCAAGATAGTGTATTGCCTCAAGTGTCCGAGGATGCTCAGACTGCTTTGAGTGCTCAGCCTATCCCTGCAATGTCTGCTAGTCCAAGTAGTAGTTTCTCCACAGGGGACGCCTTGTCGGAAAACGATTACTTGAAACTAGTAATGCCATCTCTTGTTGATGTCACATGCCGTCTGCAAAAAGACGTCTCTGTTGCGGCTAGTGCTCTCACTAGAGTGTCTGTTGTTGTTCCTAATGTTCCAGATGGTGATAACGTCCTAGTTGACAGTGATTCCTGCAAGGTCAAGGGTTTATTTGTTGAACCTTCCTTACACGTTGTAAGAGACAGTAAGATCCATTTATTCCTTGCTAACACCTCGGGTGACAGTGTTCGTCTCAGAGCAAATACCAATCTCGTTGACCTAGTTCACTATCCTTACCCTGTTCAAGTACAGGATGATGTGCCACCTGACCAGTGGGTCAGTGCTATTTCAACAGGGAAGACCTCATCCACTCCACTGGATCAATCCATTCCACCAGTTGAGGAGAAAGACTTAGCTCCCACTGACTTCCCAGACGAAGTCAAGCGCTTGTTGACGCTGTTGAACAAACGTCGTAGAGCCATTGCCTTACCAGGTGAGAAGATGGGTATAACGAACTTATTGTCCCATCGTATTCCACTTGAACCTGGTACTAGGCCTATCTATATACCTGCATACAGAATGCCTCATTCCCAAGTTGCTGTCATAGAAGAACTGATCAATTAAATGCTCAATGATGGAGTTATTGCACATAGTAATTCACCCTGGAATGCACCCTTAATCCTAGTGCCTAAGAAGGATGGTACTTGGTGCCCGGTGATTGACTTTAGGAAGTTAAATGCGAAAACTATTCCAGATCGCTTCCCACTTCCTGTACTAGGTGATCTTTTACGCAATATCGGAGATAACAAAGTCTTCTCGACCCTGGACTTGTTACAAGGGTTTTGGCAAGTCCCTCTTCAAGAGGACAGCCAAGAGTTAACCGCATTCTCCACTCCCACAGGTCATTATCACTTCCTTCGAATGACTTTTGGATTACGATCCTCTCCTATCACGTTCTCTAGACTCATGACCAATATCTTTAGAGGTCTTATAGGAAAAGCACTTATGGTGTACTTAGATGACGTAATAGTCATGTCCAAAGATGTGGATACACACCTGAAAAGACTTGATATAGTACTTGGTAAGCTTGAAGAAGCCAATTTAAAGATCAAACTGTCTAAATGTCAATTTTTCAAATCAGAAATTAAGTTTCTTGGTCACGTAGTCACTCCTAGAGGCGTTACGACTGATCAAAGTAAAGTAACGGCAGTATTAAATTTTCCATCCCCCAAAACTGCTGATGCTGTAAGATCCTTTGTGGGTCTAGCAGGTTTCTACAGATCTTTCATTGCTAATTTTTCTTCAATAGCAGCTCCTCTAACTGAATTGCTTAAGAAAGATGCTCCTTTCGTTTGGACCTTCCGTCAAGAAAGAGCATTCCAGACACTAAAAGAAAAGCTAACGTCTGCTCCTATTTTGAAATTCCCAGATTTTTCTAAGCCCTTCTATTTGACAACTGATGCTAGTTCAATTGGCATAGGTGCCGTACTAGCTCAGAAGACTGATGGCAAGTACAACGCAGTTGCATTTGCTAGTAGAGTCCTTACGAAGGCTAAACGTAATTATACAGTAACGGAGCAAGAAGCTTTAGCAATAGTATGGTCTTTAAAGCACTTTCGAGACATTATTTACCAGTACCCTGTTCATGTCTTGACAGACCATGCACCACTGATACCTTTATTCCAGAACAAACAACCTACTGGAAGGTTAGCCAGATGGACCTTGACTATCCAAGAGTTCAATTTCACTTTTGAATATTTACCTGGCAAGTCAAATGTAGTCGCAGATGCTTTATCGTGACACGTTAGTGTAGTTACTGCGGATCCTCCATTTACTGTCGAGGATGTAAAGAATGCCCAAAGAACAGATCCCATGTGGTCTGGTGTGATTCGATTCCTGCTCCAGGAAGATCTTATTCTGACTGTGAAGCCACCAGCACCCATCAGTGACTTTGTAATGAGCCAAGAATTACTGCATCGAACAGCCAAGTTGGGTACTCCAAGTAGAAGAGTGTACCATTTAGTAATTCCACAGTCACTAGTGAACGTAGCTCTACAGCTAGTTCACAATGCACCAGGTGTTGCACACCCTGGTATGGATCGTTCTGTGAAACAAGCCAGAATGAAATACTTTTGGCCACGTATGGCAACTGACATTTCTGAGTATGTTAAGAAATGTAGTGTTTGTATGCAACATAAAGGAAATGTCAATGGTCCTAATCCAATTCAAGTGTACCCAACCACTAGCGAACCGTGGGAAAGAGTTGCCCTTGATTTATTAACCAATTTAAAATGTTCCCTCCAAGGCAACAAACATCTGTGTGTTATGGTAGACCATTTCACCAGATATTGTGAGTTAGTTCCTATTGCAGATAAGACTGCCGAGACAGTAGCTAAAGTGTTTAAAGAACGCATTATCTGCAGGCATACCACCCCTAAGTCCTTAGTAACAGATAAGGGAGGTGAATTCTGTAATAAGATTCTTGAAAATTTGTGTACTTTGTACAAGATCTCTAAATCCACCATTGTTCCTCATCATCCTGCCAGCAATGGGTTAGCTGAACGAACGAACCTTGATGTTTTGAGAGCCACTATCAACCCCAATAGTGAAACTTGGGATGAAGTTATACCAGATGTTCAATGTGCCATAAATTCTGCTTACAATGCTTCCATAGGTGATACTCCACATTATGCATTGTATGGTGTAGACAAGCGTTTACCCTATGAGTTGTCATATTCCACTCCGAAACCCAATTACAACCCTGATGATTTCATAGCAACTCGTACCAGCATAGCTCAGAGTGTTTATAGAAGAATCCGTGAAACACTTCATAAATCAACAGCAGAATTTACTAGAGTAACTAATAGCCGTGCTAAGCCATCAAAAGTTAAAGTAGGTTCGAGAGTAATGCTGACAAATTTCAACAAAACATCTGAAATGCCTAAACTCGATCAAAAGTTTGTTGGCCCTTATCGAGTTGTAGAACATATCTCTGGTAATAAGTATAAGGTTAGAGAAATTAGTACTGGTAAGTACAAAGAATCGCATTTAGATCATATGAAATTAGTATGCGATGTTGATGATATTGCTACCCAGACTAATGTGACAGATGCTGAAAATCCTCTTCACTCTGTACCCTCTACCTCAAATACTCAGTCAGATATTCAACCTGAATGTCGTTACTCCTTGCGTACTCGACAAGTAATGAGAAACCCACAAGTATCTTTTGTAGATACTCGTTCAGATCTTCCTCAGTCAAGGCATGTGTTAGCCATTACAGAGGAATTCAATCCTCCAAGAGATGATAACCATTCTGCATATGTAAACCTCACCCTCGCAGAATTGGGTTTAAATGTACGTAGTCTGTATAACTAGATGTCCGAGATGAAGGAAATTGTCAACTGTTTGTTATTAACTGATTAGTTTTTCAGAATTTTTTTTTTCGTGTCCACGTTCCCTCCGTATTCTGAGAATTTGACAGTATGTAATGATCTGAGTACGCACCAGATGCCTTTGCTGTTAATTTCACCTTGTATATGAATATTTATTCTTCCACAGAATCCGTAGAGTGCATGAATACAGATCGATCGATCAATTCCATCCATAATGTACAATGATTTGTTCTTATAAGTCGTAATGCATTACACTGAAACTCATTATGTTAAAAGTGATTACGTTAACACCCATTACGTAAAACTCATTTTGTCAACATCCAGTATGATACCATCCATTAGTTCTAAATTATATATGAATTTGTTATTGTATAGAATCAGCCCAGAACCACCTGCCTGTTCAGCCTATAGCATAGTAGTGTATGTCAAGACGACATACGTAACATGACCGAGCTGTCAGCATAGTTGCTGATCCCCTTATATGTGTTGTATAGCATATCATAGTACCATCCATGTGCTTTATATAGAAGATCCCTAGGCCGAGTGACTGTATGACGTCACGGGATACAGCATGAGTCAGTGAGACAAGCTGCCTCCCTCTCAGTCGACGCATAGGCATAGAAGAAGGCAGAACACGGCAGGCTGGGCTCCATCTCCCATTACCACAGTCTGACAATACAGCGTTACCATCCAACAAGTGAGTTTACGTTATCCATCAATCTCCTACCGAACCCCACAGGAGGAGGAGGAGGAGGAGGAGGAGGAGGAGGAGGAGGAGGAGGAGGAGGAGGAAGAGGAGGAGGAGGAGGAGGAGGAGGAGGAGGAGGAGGAGGAGGAGGAGGAGGAGGAGGAGGAGGAGGAGGAGGAGGAGGAGGAGGAGGAGGAGGATGAGGAGGAGGATGAGGAGGAGGATGAGGAGGAGGATGAGGAGGAGGATGAGGAGGAGGATGAGGAGGAGGATGAGGAGGAGGATGATGAGGAGGAGGAGGATGATGAGGAGGAGGAGGATGATGAGGATGATGAGGATGATGAGGATGAAATAATATTGTTCCCTTGAAGCAAGAAAAAAAACAGTTCACCCCATGACAGTGACAAGATAAGAGGAGATAACATCTGATAAGAGCTGACGTTTGATGAGCGTAAACGAGGGTAGGGGAGGGTGCAGCTGATAAGAAAAGATTAGATGACCATCGCCCTTGCTTTGTTTTTGCTGTTACACAAACATTTCTGTCTGTATTTGTCTGTCTGCCAAGCTCCCTGTCTATCTGTCTAGCTCTGTCTCAGAGAGAGCCACAAGACTGTGTCATCATCACGTTTACTCACATCTTCAAGCAGAGTATAGCACTTTTTCTGGATTTTTTGGGTTATCCTAGGTAATTTACACTATGTATACTTGTATTTATGTGTACCTGTGACAGAGATAGACAGACAGATAGAAAGAGAGAGAGAGATTGAAAGAGATAGAAAGATAATTAGATAGAATGGAGGGGAAGCAGCATCCGACCCCATTGTTTTGACAGGCGGTAGGGGGATTGAGTAACGAGACAATATGTCATTTTGACAGCTGCCGACTCCTGACTCAAAACAATTATAAGCCACACACTCACACACAAGACAAGCTTGCTGAATGAAGATAATAGCAGTTATATGAAAGTATCTAGTGACTATATATGTGTATTATATTATAGAAACCAGAAGGAAGGAAGAATGGAAGGCAGGAATGAAGGAAGGAAAAAAGTAAGGGAAGATGAAGGAATGTAGGAAGGAAGGTAGGAAAGGAATGCAGGAAGGTAGGTAGGAAAGGATTGCAGGAAGGTAGGAAAGGAATGCAGGAAGGAAGGAATGATGACACATGACCATTTACCTAGGAAAACTACATAACACAACTGCCTGCTAAAACTTTGAGGAAAACTGCTCAGACGAGGTGTTTTGCCTTTGCACATAAAAAAAAAGGTCCACAAAAATGCACACACACTGGTTTTGTGTGTGAGGAGTGTAAAACACCATTGTGTATGAAAACATGTTTCAAAGAGTTCCACAAGCTGCAGAACTTCTAGGAATATGTTCGGTGACTGTACATTGGTATATATATTATAGAACAATAGTAATAAAAAAATTTTTGTATTGTTTGTTTTTGTAAAGAAGTTTTGTAAACAATATATTGATAATTATGTTTGTGTGCTTATTGTGTTGTATACAACGAGTGTATATATGTACATTGCACCTTGCTTTGGTCTCACAGGCCACATAACTTATGTGAAAAAATAAAATAGTGAAAAAAAACAACAAACCTTCAAATACAAGTAAACCAAAGTTTACCACGTGAGCGGCAGTCGCCGCTGTTGCCATACGCGGCTCATTTTCTGCAAAATTCACGTCTCTATATCTCGGTAAGTACTGATGGCAAAATTTTTTTTTGGACTAAAACACTCAGAAAAATAATCTTAACATTTTCATAAGAAAAAATATTTTTTTTTTTTTTTGAATATTATGCGACATAGAATGACAGTTTCAGAAAGGGGCCTGCGACAGTCAAAGGGTTAAATTAATAATAATAATAATAATTATTATAACAATAATACGTATGTACTAATATTAATAACAATATTATTATTAAACTATAATATAATAATCGTGTCCACTCATTACTTACCTTAAAATATCTGTAGTCTTAATGTAGAGTGAAAGGTGAGTAAACAAGATTAAATGAATAAACGAGAGAGAAAATGAGTGTAGAAGGTTTGCGAGTTTTGTAAACAAACTAGTTGTTGTTGTTACCAGCCCGGACACGAATGGTTTTTGTTCACTCTGTCAAGCCGACCAGAAAAACATCTCGTATTTGTTAATTTATGTTACGTAGCATGTGTATTATATAATTTTGAAAAAAAAACATAGATGGATTAATGTTTTATACACATTTAATGCACCTCAGTGATTATTATTGTTATTATCATTATTAATATGGCATCTTCAAGACCAATTACACTCTTAATGAGTGGGTCTGAGACAGACAAGCAGACAGACAGACACAAGTAGACAGAAAGAGAGACACAGGTAGAAAGACAGACACACACGTAGACAGAAAGACAGACACAGGTAGACAGAATGACAGACACACAGGTAGACAGACACAGGTAGACATAAAGACAGACACACAGGTAGACAGAAAGGCAGACACACAGGTAGGCAGAAAGACACACACAGGTAGACAGAAAGACACACACAGGTAGACAAAGACAGACACAGGTAGACACGCAGGTAGACAGAAAGACAGGCACACAGGTAGACAGACAGACACACAGATATACAGACACACAGATATACAGGCAGACAGATACAGACAGGTTTATGTGCAACAGTGAAAACAAATAGAGAGTTCGAGAGTAAGAGCCTTCTTGCCACAATCCCCAGTGCAAGATTCAGACTTCATCTTAGGGGCCATGGTGAAATTTACTGTCCAGTTAGTACAGTTAATACAGTATGATGCTGCTGATAGGGCAGGGTTACTCAAACTGATGCTGCCTGGATGACGCATTGCTGCTGCGAGTATCGTCAAATATTGTACAGCGGTGTGCATCAGCCGGCCCAGCCCAGCTGCCAGATGCACGGTCGTAAGTCGAGTGGACATATGTCGAGCAGGTCGTAAGTCGGATGGTAGGTGTATTCTGGTATAACATTGATGATTACGTAACAGAATGAAGCAAGGAAAAGCTGATGCTCCTGAGGTTTTGTAATTTGCTTACGTTGGCTCAGACATGTACTATATTACAAAATGTAATGAAAAACTATAAGTAAAACATTACTATAAGTAATACTGCAATAAGGATATTTCTTATTGTCTCAAGGCTATAAATTAAGTTTCAACTTGCTGGGCATTAATAATATTTCTTTGGAAATTGTGACAGACTGACCTTACAATCTTGTGGGTTAGGATTAGGAGTATACAGTCACAATTTAGTTTTACAATAAACAGATATTTCTTTCTTAAATTCCATATAAAAATGTGTCAAAAATTTTTAAATTTACCACAAAAAAATGTTTACCTTGCCATGTTTCTTGTAGTCGTGGTTCCCCTGACCAAACATACGCTGAAGATATGTCAGAGAAAAAACGGATCAGTAACCTTGTATATGAAGAACAAAATGGGAAAATGCCATGACTGAAGCAATACACAAATAGCCTGCACATAGGAGAAAGAAACTTATGATGATGTTTCGGCCCAACACTCAAACACTGTGACTGGTCAATAGTGCAAGTCGGACCAAAACATTGCCATAAGCTTCTTTCTATGTGCAGAATTATCTGTGTACCGTATATTAATATTGTATTATTAAATTCATAAAGCAGTTTATCAGCGGCTGAAGCAGCAGCATCCTGTAAACCTGCTTGCACTCTTTCTCTCAAAATCAATTATAAGATATTAGCTTTTCATTACTATTTAAGTTGTTTTATATACAACAGTATATAATAAAACAAAATATTATTCATAAACCCTACACAATTTAATTTTTTTAATGGCCCTCACTTTAATGTGCACACATATGGGTATGTCCCACTTTAATGTGGTACATACCACTATTTAGTTTGAACACAAACAGGATATGAAATATACAGGATATGCAACATATAGGATAAGTAACACTGTGGTGATGACTGCTGATGCAGTAGAAACCTGAGGTACTTTTCTCTGTGAGGACTGAAAATATACCCACAAATTATACCCGAGGTTATACAAAATCCATTACTAGAGTGAGTCTATCTCCCGCCTAATGGTCCTTGATGATTTATGGCCAGTAATATACAGTGAACACAATGAAACACAAGGGACTATCAGAAGCTGGCATGATATAATAAGATCCATGGTGGGTTTGGAGAGGCTGACCTGATAGAGCACAAATAAGGGTTGAAGACTCACAACCTGATTAAATTACAGTATGCTCAATAATAACCCACATGAGGACAGAAACTCATAAGATTGATTTTTATGTGTATAATTTGATCCTTTTTCTGGGATCATCTTCAGCTGAAGTGGATCCCAGAAGGGGATCAAAATCTATAAATCAATCTTCTGAGTTTCTGACTCCATGTGGGTTATTACTGAGCACTGAAAGGTGTTCCTCACACTTTAGTTAGTATGATTATAGTACAGTATATAAATGAATAAGGAAACTATTTAGAAATGTTCTAACAAAGGAGTGGAAAAGAATAAAGTAGTAATGAGTCAAAGAAAGATAAAACACAACTCCTATTTGGAACATGCAAAGAGGCTTGTAACTGACAATGAGGGTACGCAGGTCTCTGTCTGCCCTGACACATGATGAGATTGAAGACTTTGTTTGAAGTACAAGTAATTAAGAATCAAGTAATTAAGTTTCTGAAATGAATTTATTTGTATGCAAAACAATCACAGTGTTGCAGCCAAAGAGTTTTTCAAGACCTTGCAGTTGTGCAAAGGAATGGAAATCAACCCAGGTAGTTGTGTCTGTAGACACATCCTACAAGGGATGCCTCCATAGACACACCTACCTGGACTGATCTCCTTTCCTGTCCACTATTGCAAGCTCTTGAAAAAGCGTTGGTAGCAACATGAAAGCCCTAGGGCTGTAATTCAGCTTTTCCCTGTAGTTTTGTATTTACCGTTGCGCTCGTTTGTGACTGCTGCGTTTAGCTGTTGTTAAGCTTTACATATAAGGCGCTTTTAGTTTTATTTATCTACAGACATGTTTTGAAGTCTAGGTTAATTTTTAGTGTGTAGTACATATGCATTTGGCATTTTTGATATGTAAATTATTAATCAAGCACTATATTATAGTGGACAAAGCCTTCACACTTATGTTTTGTCATCTGAGGAAGATGATAAAGTGATGTATAGCTCAACATAAAATTAACTAAATTAACTATACATACTGTATTTTTTTTTAATATTTTTCATGAGATTTTGGTAAATAAATTGGTAAACTACACATCCTATCACTTGCAGTAATTAAACCACTGTTACTTAATACAATTACCGTCTTCCATCATAGTTATGTATATGCCTTACTAATTTTTTTTTTTTTACAAGTCGGCCGTCTCCCACCAAGGCAGGGTGACTCAAAAAGAAAGAAAATACTTTCATCATCATTCAAAACTTTCACCTCACTCACACATAATCACTGTTTTTGCAGAGGTGCTCAGAATACAACAGTTTAGAAGTATATACGTATGTATAAAGAATACACAACATATCCCTCCAAACTACCAATATTCCAAACCCCTCCTTTAAAGTGCAGGCATTGTACTTCCCATTTTCAGGGCTCAAGTCCGGCTATATAAAATAACCGGTTTCCCTGAATCCCTTCACTAAATACAGTGGACCCCCGGTTAACGATATTTTTTCACTCCAGAAGTATGTTCAGGTGCCAGTACTGACCGAATTTGTTCCCATAAGAAATATTGTGAAGTAGATTAGTCCATTTCAGACCCTCAAACATACACGTACAAACGCACTTACATAAATACACTTACATAATTGGTCGCATTCGGAGGTAATCGTTATGCGGGGGTCCACTGTATACCCTGCTCACACTCCAACAGCTCGTCAGGTCCCAAATACCATTCGTCTCCATTCACTCCTATCTAACACGCTCATGCACGCTTATGTATATTTTTTATTTTTTTTTTTATTATCACACCGGCCGATTCCCACCAAGGCAGGGTGGCCCGAAAAAGAAAAACTTTCACCATCATTCACTCCATCACTGTCTTGCCAGAAGGGTGCTTTACACTACAGTTTTTAAACTGCAACATTAACACCCCTCCTTCAGAGTGCAGGCACTGTACTTCCCATCTCCAGGACTCAAGTCCGGCCTGCCGGTTTCCCTGAATCCCTTCATAAATGTTACTTTGCTCACACTCCAACAGCACGTCAAGTATTAAAAACCATTTGTCTCCATTCACTCCTATCAAACACGCTCACGCATGCCTGCTGGAAGTCCAAGCCCCTCGCACACAAAACCTCCTTTACCCCCTCCCTCCAACCCTTCCTAGGCCGACCCCTACCCCGCCTTCCTTCCACTACAGACTGATACACTCTTGAAGTCATTCTGTTTCGCTCCATTCTCTCTACATGTCCGAACCACCTCAACAACCCTTCCTCAGCCCTCTGGACAACAGTTTTGGTAATCCCGCACCTCCTCCTAACTTCCAAACTACGAATTCTCTGCATTATATTCACACCACACATTGCCCTCAGACATGACATCTCCACTGCCTCCAGCCTTCTCCTCGCTGCAACATTCATCACCCACGCTTCACACCCATATAAGAGAGTTGGTAAAACTATACTCTCATACATTCCCCTCTTTGCCTCCAAGGACAAAGTTCTTTGTCTCCACAGACTCCTAAGTGCACCACTCACTCTTTTTCCCTCATCAATTCTATGATTCACCTCATCTTTCATAGACCCATCCGCTGACACGTCCACTCCCAAATATCTGAATACGTTCACCTCCTCCATACTCTCTCCCTCCAATCTGATATTCAATCTTTCATCACCTAATCTTTTTGTTATCCTCATAACCTTACTCTTTCCTGTATTCACCTTTAATTTTCTTCTTTTGCACACCCTACCAAATTCATCCACCAATCTCTGCAACTTCTCTTCAGAATCTCCCAAGAGCACAGTGTCATCAGCAAAGAGCAGCTGTGACAACTCCCACTTTGTGTGTGATTCTTTATCTTTTAACTCCACGCCTCTTGCCAAGACCCTCGCATTTACTTCTCTTACAACCCCATCTATAAATATATTAAACAACCACGGTGACATCACACATCCTTGTCTAAGGCCTACTTTTACTGGGAAAAAATTTCCCTCTTTCCTACATACTCTAACTTGAGCCTCACTATCCTCGTAAAAACTCTTCACTGCTTTCAGTAACCTACCTCCTACACCATACACTTGCAACATCTGCCACATTGCCCCCCTATCCACCCTGTCATACGCCTTTTCCAAATCCATAAATGCCACAAAGACCTCTTTAGCCTTATCTAAATACTGTTCACTTATATGTTTCACTGTAAACACCTGGTCCACACACCCCCTACCTTTCCTAAAGCCTCCTTGTTCATCTGCTATCCTATTCTCCGTCTTACTCTTAATTCTTTCAATTATAACTCTACCATACACTTTACCAGGTACACTCAACAGACTTATCCCCCTATAATTTTTGCACTCTCTTTTATCCCCTTTGCCTTTATACAAAGGAACTATGCATGCTCTCTGCCAATCCCTAGGTACCTTACCCTCTTCCATACATTTATTAAATAATTGCACCAACCACTCCAAAACTATATCCCCACCTGCTTTTAACATTTCTATCTTTATCCCATCAATCCCGGCTGCCTTACCCCCTTTCATTTTACCTACTGCCTCACGAACTTCCCCCACACTCACAACTGGCTCTTCCTCACTCCTACAAGATGTTATTCCTCCTTGCCCTATACACGAAATCACAGCTTCCCTATCTTCATCAACATTTAACAATTCCTCAAAATATTCCTTCCATCTTCCCAATACCTCTAACTCTCCATTTAATAACTCTCCTCTCCTATTTTTAACTGACAAATCCATTTGTTCTCTAGGCTTTCTTAACTTGTTAATCTCACTCCAAAACTTTTTCTTATTTTCAACAAAATTTGTTGATAACATCTCACCCACTCTCTCATTTGCTCTCTTTTTACATTGCTTCACCACTCTCTTAACTTCTCTCTTTTTCTCCATATACTCTTCCCTCCTTGCATCACTTCTACTTTGTAAAAACTTCTCATATGCTAACTTTTTCTCCCTTACTACTCTCTTTACATCATCATTCCACCAATCGCTCCTCTTCCCTCCTGCACCCACTTTCCTGTAACCACAAACTTCTGCTGAACACTCTAACACTACATTTTTAAACCTACCCCATACCTCTTCGACCCCATTGCCTATGCTCTCATTAGCCCATCTATCCTCCAATAGCTGTTTATATCTTACCCTAACTGCCTCCTCTTTTAGTTTATAAACCTTCACCTCTCTCTTCCCTGATGCTTCTATTCTCCTTGTATCCCATCTACCTTTTACTCTCAGTGTAGCTACAACTAGAAAGTGATCTGATATATCTGTGGCCCCTCTATAAACATGTACATCCTGAAGTCTACTCAACAGTCTTTTATCTACCAATACATAATCCAACAAACTACTGTCATTTCGCCATACATCATATCGTGTATACTTATTTATCCTCTTTTTCTTAAAATATGTATTACCTATAACTAAACCCCTTTCTATACAAAGTTCAATCAAGGGCTCCCATTATCATTTACACCTGGCACCCCAAACTTACCTACCACACCCTCTCTAAAAGTTTCTCCTACTTTAGCATTCAAGTCCCCTACCACAATTACTCTCTCACTTGGTTCAAAGGCTCCTATACATTCACTTAACATCTCCCAAAATCTCTCTCTCTCCTCTGCATTCCTCTCTTCTCCAGGTGCATACACGCTTATTATGACCCACTTCTCACATCCAACCTTTACTTTAATCCACATAATTCTTGAATTTACACATTCATATTCTCTTTTCTCCTTCCATAACTGATCATTTAACATTACTGCTACCCCTTCCTTTGCTCTAACTCTCTCAGATACTCCAGATTTAATCCCATTTATTTCCCCCCACTGAAACTCTCCTACCCCCTTCAGCTTTGTTTCGCTTAGGGCCAGGACATCCAACTTCTTTTCATTCATAACATCAGCAATCATCTGTTTCTTGTCATCCGCACTACATCCACGCACATTTAAGCAACCCAGTTTTATAAAGTTTTTCTTCTTCTCTTTTTTAGTAATTGTATACAGGAGAAGGGGTTACTAGCCCATTGCTCCCGGAATTTTAGTCGCCTCATACGACACGCATGGCTTACGGAGGAAAGATTCTTTTCCACTTCCCCATGGACAATAGAAGAAATAAAAAAGAACAAGAGCTATTTAGAAAAAGGAGAAAAACCTAGATGTATGTATATATATATATGCATGTGCGTGTCTGTGAAGTGTGACCAAAGTGTAAGTAGGAGTAGCAAGATATCCCTGTTATCTTAGCGTGTTTATGAGACAGAAAAAGAAACCAGCAATCCTACCATCATGCAAAACAATTACAGGTTTTTGTTTCACAGTCATCTGGCAGGACGGTAGTACTTCCCTGGGTGGTTGCTGTCTACCAACCTACTTCTTTCTTTCTTTCAACACACCAGCCGTATCCCACCGAGGTGGGGTGGCCCAAAAGGAAAAACAAAAGTTTCTCCCTTCATATTTAGTAACATATACAGGAGAAGGGGTTACTAGCCCCTTGCTCCTGGCATTTTAGTCGCCTCTTACAACACGCATAGCTTACGGAGGAAGAATTCTGTTCCACTTCCCCATGGAGATAAGAGGAAATAAACAAGAACAAGAGCTAGTAAGAAAATAGAAGAAAACCCAGAGGGGTGTGTATACATATGCTTGTACATGTATGTGTAGTGTGACCTAAGTGTAAGCAGAAGTAGCAAGACGTACCTGAAACCTTGCATGTTTATGAGACAGAAAAAACACCAGCAATCCTACCATCGTGTAAAACAATTACAGGCTTACGTTTTACACTCACTTGGCAGGACGGTAGTACCTCCCTGGGCGGTTGCTGTCTACCAACCTACTACCTATGTATAATAAACTAATAATGTAGAGTCAAACTGTCCCAGTTTACTTACCTTCTTGTGTGCCCTCTTATCATGGTTGTCACCCCCAAGCTTCTGGAGGAAAAACCAATAAGAGAATGAAATTAGGATTACCTGGATGACCTCATCCCACATAACACAGGTATAACACAATTTTCCAGAGCCCTTGATTCCTAGGCCTTGCTGGAATATGGATTTTGCCAGGCCAAAAGAGGTCACAAAATAATAATTAAACAGTATACCTCTAACATGGACAGCTAGAAACTTAAATGAAACATTAGTATAAATTACTTTTTTATATTAATTACTGTACTTATGAAGAATGTTGCACAGCACTACCACTCCCAAAGTGATAATGTTTAGAATTATACTGAAACTGAAGAACTAATCACAAAGGTCTAGATGCTGTTTTTTTTTTTTTTTTTTTTACACAAAGCAGTTTCACAGGCTAAGACCTGTTATTCTATCTGAAATCATTTCAAAGCCCAGCCCTATCTCAGGTATACTACCGCACCCCAGGATGTGACCCACACCAGTCAGCTAACACCCAGGTACCTACTTGCTGCTAGGTGAAAAGACACAGCAGGTGTAAGAAAACACACCCAATGTTTGTAATGTTTCAGGGAGGATATCTGGGATACTTGAAGATGAAGCTGTAGGATATTCACACGAAAGCCTACTGCTACAACACATTCTTCTAGGCTGTCTTTTTAAACATTTCATCCAAGTGCAGCTGTTTCATTTGTTCTGATCTTTCCCTATGTAAATTTTCATGCATCAAATAAAAATTCCTCAGCACTTGCTTTGTCACTAAGGAATGTTGTTCTAACCCTATGATTAATTCCCCTCACAGCTCAATGAACTTATCAATAATAGCCATAGCTATTTACAAATTAATTGTTTAGCTATTAACTCTAGCCATCATTAGAGCTGTTAGCAAGATACACTAAGAATCTCACAAAATCATGGGACTGCCACTATCAAATGTAGTGTAAACAATATAACTGAGTACAGGATGCATACAACACCATGCATGACCACCAGGTACACTAGTCTGGCAAGAAACTAGTCTTGTATTTTGTCCGAAATAAAAAAGGTGCTTGACCATCTGTTGCCAGGAAACTTGTGTTGTACCTGTACAATTCTTACCCACCAATCAAGTGACCCTTAAGTTTCAGATCATAAAAATATAATTCTGAGCTACACATTTTGTGATGATGACATGTACACTCAAAAAATCCAAATAATTTTCCAGTTTCATAATACCTAGAGTGAGTACATGTAACTTTATTTCTTGGTATGGAAGACAGAATTAACAATTTCACAAATACAAATTAAAGCATTATTAAAAAGTTAAACAAAACTCAGCTTCAAAGTGCTTAGAATACAAGGAATGTATTATAAAAATGTAACTTCAGTAGTTTCCTATTAACAAATTTAAACTTAAAGATTCATGCATTCAGAGAGGAGATAATATGGCTGATATGATGCTCAATACACAGAGAAGAGAAAGATTTCTTAACTCACCTTCCTATGTTCCCATTTGTCATGGCCATCAGCACCAAGGGTCCTCTAAATATACAAATATATAATTAAAAACATTAGAGCAAACTAGCAGCCAAGAGTAATACAGGACTAAAAAATAAATAAAATAGATGGTATTCAAAATTCAGTATTGTTTTACATTTTCTAGGTTTTCAGTAACAAGTGCAAACAAGTGGATAAATAAAATACCATATATGGTAGAGAATGCAAGAAAAAATTCCCTATACAAGCCTTTTACAGTCTACAAATATACAAGAACAAATATATACCCTGCTGAGAAGAGGGGAACAAATTGTAGGGAGGAGGGAACAAGAGCATATATGTGTACTGTCATACCTGAGCCTAATTTTGAGGGTTTTTTCTAACCTTGCTGCCTGGCCCATGGCCAGGCTTCCTTGATCATTGCTTGATGACCCACATATCCATCTCAGCTTAGCTGATCTGGTACATGATAAAGGTAATAGTTCAGTTATCTTCTGAAAATATCTACCTTTGTCCCAGCAATATTAGTAATATATGCTGGTAGTAGGTTATAAAAGTCTAGGGTAACAGCTCTGTCCTACACATGTGCAACATCTGGGTATCTTTATTGTAGATGTTTTGCCATCCAGTGGCTTTATCAATACAATTTCAAGGACATGACTGGAAGACAGAAGAGCTATATGCTCTGCATACAAAGGGGCTTTCGGCACGTACACCCAACTATTATATTCTTTTGTACAACTATGTATCATGTCAAAATAAAATTATTATTATTATTATTAAATACAAAAGATGAGGTAATCAGTCCCTCAGCCTCGGAACTAGTGTGAAGAGCACCGGCTACGGTGCTGGTTTACGTTTCGACGACATCCTTTGGGAAAGATGTGAATATGTGGAGTAACTTGAGACTGAAGGTTAAGGTAAAACATTCTTATGAATCGCCTTATGAAAGATTAACTTTAATTAGAATTAATTATTAAGCAGTTGAGTAATTCTCTCAGTTTTCACCTCCATACTTTTCTCACACCTTCTGTAATGATGATAAAAATACAAAGCTCTCTCTAATCATGCCTATATACTTTACACAATGATTCCCCTCTTTCCCAGTTTGTAAAAGAAAGATGCAGTCTAGGAATATTGCAGCAGCACATAAAGAATATTTAAGATAAAAGCTATGCATAATATACACAAAAACTATTAGAGTGACTCACCCTGTCATGGGGCTGGAGATCATGGTCATCACCACCAAGAGTGTGCCTGTCATGGGGCTGGAGATCATGGTCATCACCACCAAGAGTGTGCCTGTCATGGGGCTGAAGATCATGGTCATCACCACCAAGAGTGTGCCTGTCATGGGGCTGAAGATCATGGTCATCACCACCAAGAGTGTGCCTGTCATGGGGCTGGAGATCATGGTCATCACCACCAAGAGTGTGCCTGTCATGGGACTGAAGATCATGGTCATCACCACCAAGAGTAAAGACACAGTAAACTACAAATTCTTTGCAATAAATGATGTACAAGCATACCTCACTTTAAGGCACTTCACTTTAGAGCGCTTCGCTAATATTACACTTTTCAATTATATTCATGTTTATTAATATCGGCACAATTTTATTGCCTACACTCAGTCTGTTTACAGCATTTGTATACTTTGTGTCTCAGTGTCATATTCTGGCAATTTTCAAAACTTTTCACACTTTTTACCAATGTAATTGTTATTACTGTAAATATTAATTACGGTACAATGAATGCCCCTAAGTTTAATGCCAGTGAAAAGAAGTCACAAGCCTCTTACCTTAAATCAAAAGCTAGAAATGATCAAGCTTAGTGAAAAAGGCACACTTACTGCTGAGATTGATCATAAGCTAGGTTTGGTGTGCCAAACAGTTAGCACAGTAGTGAACTTAAAGGAGAAATTCCTGAAAGAAATAAAAAGTGCTATCGCAACGAACACTGAAGTGATAAGAAAGCGAGACAGCCTTACTGCCAATAATGGAGAAAGTTTCAGAAACCTAGATAGAAAATCAAACTAGCCACAATGTTCCTTTAAGTCAAGGCATAATCCAGAGCAAGGCCCTAACTCTTTTCAATTCTATGAAGGCTGAGAGAGGTGGGAAAGCTGCAAAAGAGAGGTTTGAAGCTAACACATCTCCACAACATAAAAGTGCAAGGTAAAGCCACCAGAGATGCAGCATGCCATAGAGAAATCCTTTGTGAAAGGAAGTGTCAGTCAATGAGGCAAACTTCACTGTTGTTTTATACAGTGGACCCTCGCCTAACAATATTAATCTGTTCCTGAGAGCTCATCGTTAGACGTAATTATCGTTAGCCGAATTAATTTTCCCCATAAGAAATAATGGAAATCCAATTAATCCGTTCCAGACAGCCAAAGGTACAGTATTAAAAATTTTTTTGTTTTTTTTTCATGAAATATACATTTCCCTACAAAGAAAACAATGAGACATGCGCAATAACTATATAAATAAATGCTAAAATGACACTTACCTTTATTGAAGAGTATTGATAAGTGATGAGACACTGTTTTTCTTCAACACTTTGGGATTTTCAGAGTGATACACCAGTAAAGGCTTCACTTTGCAATCCCCACTAGCATTACAACAAAACAAGAAAGTTAGCCTGTCTTCCATAGGCTTGTGTCCTGGGAGTGCCTTTTCCTCCTGAGTAATGTAGGTCCTGTTTGGCATTTTCTTCTAGAACAGGCCTGTTTCGTCGCAACTGAACACTTGTTGGGGTTGGAGTTTTTCAGCTTCGCCATACCTTATCACACTGTGTATGCAACTACGATTCTTAAATCTCTCAAACCAACCTTCACTAGCCTTAAATTCACCAATATGAGCACTAGTTCCAGGCATTTTTTCCTGTTCACCTGGGTGTTAGTTGACTGGTGTGGGTCGCATCCTGGGGGACAAGATTAAGGACCCCAATGGAAATAAGTTAGACAGTCCTCGATGACTCAATGACTTTCTTGGGTCATCCTGGGTGGCTAACCCTCTGGGGTTAATTGTTTCTCGGTAATTGTTTCTCATTAAGCCACGCCAACAACAGTCTCTCCACATCTTCGAGTAGTACAGCTGACGGTGGAGCAGCAGCAGCTGACCATGGTACGATAGTATTTCAATAGTATTTCTCACCTTTTTCACCATAGGGTTGGAACTAGAAACTTTCTTTGGGCTCATGGTAGCTTATTTAGCAGTTACAAGCACTATAAACAACGGAAAAATACAAAATGTATCAAATGTATGCATGAAACCGGCCACCCTGGCTTGTAAACAATGACAGCAGGGCAGCTGAGGCGCTCAGGCTGGACGGACAGGTTCGGGACGAATCACGTTGGGCGAGTTTTTTATCGTTAGGTGGGCCAAAATTTTTATGTTCAAATGCTTCGTTTGGCGGATTTAACGTTATGCGATGCTTTCGTCAGGCGAGGGTCCACTGTATTAAGAAAGTGCCACATCCACAAGCAGCCCTACCATTCAACAACTGTCACCATAAACAAAAGACAAAAATATTTTAAGGTTAGCAATGCTGTAGCACTTTTTTTTTTTTACTTCTACATTGTTTTTTTAAGGCCTAGCATACAAGATGTTTGGAAAGAGTTGCCAATGTCCAACTAAATGTTCTGATGAACAGTTCTCCCATCACAAGACAAAATGAAGATAAATTCTTGCCTGTCCCTTGACAACAACTTAAAATTCAACACCTACATTCAGCATATAACAAAAAGAAGTATCCAAATCAGTTGGCATCCTCTCCAAGATGCATTACTTGTACCTCAAACAGCACTTACTTACATTATACAACTCTCTAATCTATCCCTATCTCACATATGCAATTTATGCCTGGGGATCCACCATAGTAAATCACCTAAAGGCAATAATACCACAACAAAAGAGCAGCTGTACGAATGATTACCCAGTCTACTGCCAGACAACCCACTCCCCCCAATCTTGGAAAATCTGAACTTACTTAATATACATAAAATTCACTCATACTACTGTGAATACTACATATAGAGGACAATTAATTCTAATACCAATTCTGCCCTGAAATGCTTTCTTGATAGTTGCAACAGAACTCACAGGTATAATACTAGACACAAAAATCTCTATGATATTCTGTGTCCAACTCAATCTGTGTAAATACTTAAAGTGCATAAAACGCCCTAAAATGTGAAAATATTTGCCTGAAGATTCCAGAATCAACCTATAAGCCAGCCAATTCAAAGCTACCCTTAAAACACACCTCTTTACCTAAATGTGATCCTGACAACAATTTATTATGCCAAACAAATCCTGAAACACTATCTTTCATCCAATATTATCCATTCCTGTTCCATCCTTCCTTCAACTCTCATTTATTACTAGAAACACATTCTTTCCTTATATCAGTTCAGGTACCTAGCTAACCTAACATAAACTCACCTAACCTAAACTAAATTAACCTAAACTAAACTAAATTAACCTAACCTAACCTAAACTAACCTAACCTAACCTAAACTAACCTAATCTAACCTTACTCACCACAGTCATGCTTATGCCTCATATCTGCAAACACAGTTTAGCACTTTGTCTGGCTTTGTTGGTTATCCTAAGCAATTTACACTATGTATGATAACTGTATTTATGTATACCTGTGCCTAAATAAACTTAGTCCTTAATTCTGTTCAAGGGACGCCTTTCCTTCAAGAAATATCTATCAAGCAAACGTAACTGCTTGAATGACAAGTGTCCCGTGAACAGAATCAAGGACTAAGTAAGTTTATTTAGGCACAGGTACACAGAATTACAGTTATCATACATAATGTAACTTACCCAGGATAACCCCAAAAAGCCAGACAAAGTGCTATGCTGTGCTTGTGGATATGAGGCATAAGCATGAAGGGCAAGTAGTACACATTTTGGCCACGGTTGCATTTTTCCACTTGTTTAAATGTGACAATTCTGCAACATGTGTAATACCTGTTTGGCTAGCTTATGATCAGGTTCATGAGCAGCTCTCTCTGAGACAGAGAAAGTGTGACACAGGCAGACAGAGAGATGGACACACAAACACACAAACAGATAGAGACAGAGACAGTCATGTTTGTGTGTGTGGAACAGTGAGAACAAATAGAAAACATGCTAAGGTTCATTGGGGGCACTGCTTATGGTGCAGCAATGTTGAGTGACTGCACCAGCAGCAATTTAGAGTGCCACTTTGTCTGACACTGCTTCAAGGAGTTTCATATACTCCAGCACCTCTAAAATATGGCTGGGACCTATAAATAATTTGTAAATATTTCTAGACAATGTGTTTGTGACTGTTTCATTACTATATCTGTACCTAATATTTGTGTAAGAACAAAGATTGGTCATCATACCACAAGATGTACTATAAATTGTAATTATCAATTTATAGTAGCAATAGCCTGCAAACAGCAGGACTCCATGTTGGCATCATGTGAGCCTCCAGTGCCAACTTTGCTGCCCTATATCTCAATAAGTACTGGCACTAAAAAAAAAAATCTTATCACACACACAGAATTGCCCCTCTTTGTTTAATTTTTTTTTTTTCAAAACAGAGTGCTGGCAGTACAACATAGATCAACATGCCGAGAATTGTAAACAAATGCTTATGAGAGGCAGTGACTGGACCAGACACCAGATTCACAGTTTTCTCTAATGCTGAATCAGAGAAAATGTAATGTTTACCCTTCACCCTCCTCCCTCCCTCCCTCCTTGACTCGCTGGTACTCACCACTTGATAGCATATAAACACTGCATGTTTATATGCTATGTTTATATGCTATGTAATGTCTTTCTTACATAATTTTGAAGAAAATATCATAGATTAATGAAAATGTCTATATTATCCTAAAATAAAACATTTCACCCTTAAACAGTCCAAACGTATATATACGTTCACCTGCGCAGCGCCCCGAATATTTTGAGAAAAAAAAATCGTTTTTTTTATAGGAAAAAAGAGCATGTGGTACCCAGGCGTCCCCAATTTTTTTCATATGGTGCACACCCATTCTCTCATGTCTAGGCGACTCAGGCCTATTATGCCAATGTTGAATGAATGACAAATGAAACGTATATACAGGTTTGGGGCGCTATGCGAGAGAACGTATATATACGTTTGGACCGTTTAAGGGTTAAAGTGCCCAAGAGTGATTATTATTATAAGTCCAATACAGCCGATCTACAAAATGATGGCTGAATACAGGGATAGAATTTCGGCCAAAAAAACAGCTGAAATCCAAATTGGCTGATATCCGGAACGGCTGATAACCAAGGGTCCACTGTACATAGAATACAAGCCTCATAATTAGTTTTCCCAAGAATGCATTGTATAATTAATGGCCTTCTTCTATGCCTACATTTGTATCAAATTGTGTGTATATTCTCTTATCTTCTTAATATGGCTCATAAGCAATAACAAAATTTTATTTTGTTTACATGAAAAACTCCCCAAAAAACTTTTTTTGTTCAATCTACACAAAGTAAACTGTCTTGACTGCAAAACCCACTTAATATTATACACTTTAAACTAAAAATTATGATCAAACTCCACCAAGTAGCTAAACTTGATAATGACTACACTGTTTTTATAAATAAAACTGCCATATAATGCTTAAATTCTTTTGCAGTACAGTATTTCTTTCCCCTTTCCTACCTACCCTCCTCAACTCTTTCCTCACACTGCAGTCTAACAAAGATATTAAATAGAAACAATAAGTGTCAAGTTCACCACAAGACTCACCCTGTCATGAGGTTGCTGGTCATGATCACCACTGCCAAGTACACGCTGTACATGCAATTAAGAGAGTCATTACAATTTATACGCTTCATTACGATTCATACTCTGATGCTTCTCTATAAAGAATAAGTTGAATAACTCTAAGATATATAAACATACATATATACACGAATATCCGATAAAAGTGTAAAGAACACTTGTCTATGCTCAATAATAATCCACATGGAGACAGAAACTCAGCAGGTGAATTGGACTGTATATTTCGACCTCCTTCTGAGGTCCTCTTCAAAAAATACAAAAAATGAAAGAAAACCATAAATATATAGGAAGGTTGTGCATTTCAGCAGTGCTGGCATTCTGTATTATGTTTGATACTGGTATGTACTTCTTAAGGGTGAATTTTGAAATAACATCTGGTTTCCATTTTCCCCGTGAAATATTAAAATTACGCATGGTAGCTATGAGAGCAGATTCTATGATTTTGTGTTTGCAGCTGCAGTGTGATTTGTGTTTGATGGTGGCAGCTTCCCAGTGAATATTATTATTGTTGTTGCTAACATGTTGAAAAATGGCTGAGTTCTCTTGATGATAGCATTAAGCCATGCTGCCCAATATATATACTTGGAGGCAATCTTTGTATGATATCTGATAGGCTCCTGGTATGTCTTGTATAACTGAATGCTTATGTTTCTTGGAAAAGAGATTCCCATTTTGTTAAAATAGAAAGTGATTATGTTGGTCACTTTGTTGAGACAACTGAGTGTTCCTTGGTGGTAGGACACCATTTTACTGGATGGAGTTGAGTTTTTGTGAACTGAAATTTTGTAATAGGTGATATTTGCTTTCTTTTCATCTTGTCTGTTGAACCAGTGAGGGTATCCTAGTTTTGAGACTTGTTTTCTTTGATGCTCTCACCACCAGAAATAACAATCAGGTTGAATTTTCAGTTTATAGGAAGCCTACTCACACTCCCAACTATGTTCATTTCTACAGATGCCATTCAATGCAAACTAAAATGAACACCTTCTCAAGCTTGTTCTTATGTGCACTCAGCATACGTAACCCCTCAAAGCTGGACAAAGAAAAAGAAATCCTCAGAACACAAGTCTCAAAACTAGGATACCCTCACTGGTTCACCAAACAAGGTGAAAAGAAAGCACATATCACCAATTACAAAATTTCCATTCACAAAAACTCAACTCCATCCAGTAAAATGGTGCCCTACCACCAAGGAACACTTGGTTGTCTCAACAAAGTGACCAACATAATTACTTTCTATTTTAACAAAATGGGGAACCTCTTTTCCATGAAACACAAGCATTCTGTTATACAAGACACACCAGAAGCCTATAAGATACCACACAAAGATTGCCTCCAAGTATACACTGGGCAGCTTGGCTTAATGCTATCATCGAGGATCACTGAACATAAGAGAGCAGTATGTTATGGACAAGAGAACTTAGCTATTTTTCAACATGTTGGCAACAACAATCACATTATTCACTGGGAGGTTGCCACCATCAAACACAAATAACACTGCAGTTACAAGTGCAAAATCATAGAATCTGCTCTCAGAGCTACCATGCATGATTTTAATATTTCATGGACAATGAAAACCAGACATTATTTGAAAATTTGCACTCTAAAAAGAACATACCAGTACTTAACATAATACAGAATGCCAGCACGAAATTAAGAATTACATAGTACAGCCTCTCCTCACTTAGTGATGTACTCATTTACCGACGCCTCAGACTTAAGATGGGCTCTTTGGCCAGTATGCATGCCTAAATAATGTATATCAGAGCTGATTCCTCTATTCTGTTTATTACAATATACAGTACACTGCTGTATAAACATTTAAAAATATATGTACCAGAAACGTTGTAAATGGTGCAAAGGTGACATTAAAACAATATCAAAGATAGTTGACACAAACCCACTACCATTATAGTACTATGCTCCTCGCATAGCGACAAATTCATTTACCAACACGGTCTTAGGAACAAAACTCCGTCATTGAGGAGAGGCTGTACAGAGAAACCTTGCCTAAATGTTAAGTTAGGTTTCAGTCACCTACTTCAAGACCTGACACACCACACTCACTTGTTTCCTGACCTGACTTCCCACTAGCTGACTTGATGCTTCAAGTCAGCTACACTGCTGAGATGTCCAAACTTCCTACATATTTATGATCTTCTTTCATTTTTGTATGTTCTGAAGAGAACCCCAGTAGAAGGTTGATATATACAGTCCAATTCATCTTCTTTCTGAGTTGTTATCTCCATGTGGGTTATTATTGAGCACAGACATATATGTACAATGAAGACAACTACGATAATAAACATAATGTATACAGTACCTTCTTGTGTGGCCTTCTGTCATGGTCATCACTGCCAACATTCTATGTGAGAAAAATACATGTATTACTTATATATCTTCATTTTCCTTTATAATTCTGTCAACTTGTAAACCCAACATACAAACATAATGATGCACAAAACCTTTATAAATGTGCACTAAAATCCCTTATTTTTTTTTTTTATTTTTAACAAGTTGGCCGTCTCCCACCGAGGCAGGGTGACCCAAAAAGAAAGAAAATCCCCAAAAAGAAAATATTTTCATCACCATTCAGCACTTTCACCTCACTAATACATAATCACTGTTTTTGCAGAGGTGGCCAGAACACAACAGCTTAAAAGCATATACGTATCAAGATACACAACATATCCCTCCAAACTGCCAATATCCCAAACCACTCCTTTAAAGTGCAGGCATTGTACTTCCCATTTCCAGTACTCAAGTCTGGCTATATAAAAATAACCAGTTTCCCTGAATCCTTTCACTAAATATTACCCTGCTCACACTCCAACAGTTTGTCAGGTCCCAAATACCATTCGTTTCAAATCCCTTAATATTCTGTAAATTAAAGATTCCATTAAAAAAAAAATCCAGATTTTACATAATCATTCAGCAGCTTTGAACATTCCTGAAGTTGGCAAACGATCATATCAAACTCTTCTGATAATATTACTCGCTCCTTCAAAAATCTAAAATTCATTTTACAACTAAAAATAAAAATCATATTTTGAAGAGTTCCAGATATAATATATATTGAAAGTAATGTATTGTAAAAAAAAACTTGTTTATTGTATGTAGAAACATTAAATTTAACTGTGAGACAAAGTAATTAAATGCAAAACATTTTCTTGATCTTTCAATCACATTGTTAAGGAAGTCCTTGAAAATGTGACGCAAAATCATGAATGTGGGCACAGTTTACATAAGAACATAAGAACATAAGAAAGGAGGAACACTGCAGGAGGCCTGCTGGCCCATACTAGGCAGGTCCTTTACAATTCATCCCACTAACAAAACATTTGCCCTACCCAATTTTCAATGCCACCCAAGAAATAAGCTCTGATGTGAAAGTCCCACTCAAATCCAACCCATCCCACTCATGTACTTATCCAACCTAGATTTGAAACTACCCAAAGTCCCAGCCTCAATAACCCAACTAGGTAGACTGTTCCACTCATCAACTACCCTATTTCCAAACCAATACTTTCCGATGTCCTTTCTAAATCTAAACTTATCTAATTTAAATCCATTACTGCGCGTTCTCTCTTGGAGAGACATCCTCAAGACCTTATTAATATCCCCTTTATTAATACCTATCTTCCACTTATACACTTCGATCAGGTCTCCTCTCATTCTTCGTCTAACAAGTGAATGTAACTTAAGAGTCTTCAATCTTTCTTCATAAGGAAGATTTCTGATGCTATGTATTAATTTAGTCATCCTACGCTGAATGTTTTCTAACGAATTTATGTCCATTTTGTAATACGGAGACCAGAACTGAGCTGCATAATCAAGGTGAGGCCTTACTAATGATGTATAAAGCTGCAGTATGACCTCTGGACTTCTGTTGCTTACACTTCTTGATATAAATCCCAGTAATCTATTTGCCTTATTACGTACGCTTAGGCATTGCTGTCTTGGTTTAAGGTTGCTGCTCACCATAACCCCCAAGTCCTTTTCGTAATCTGTATGGCTAAGTTCTACATCATTTAATTTATAAGTACTAGGGTTATGGGCACTCCCAAGCTTCAGAACCTTGCATTTATCTACATTGAACTGCATCTGCCACTTTTCTGACCAAGAATAGAGTTTGTTTAAATCCTCCTGAAGTTCCCTAACATCTACGTTTGAATCAATTATCCTACCTATCTTTGTGTCATCGGCGAATTTGCTCATATCACTAGTAATTCCCTCATCAAGATCATTGATATATATTATAAATAACAACGGGCCCAAGACTGATCCCTGTGGAACGCCACTTGTTACAGATCCCCACTCGGATTTAACCCCATTTATGGACACTCTCTGCTTCCTGTCAGTGAGCCATGACTCGATCCACGAGAGCACTTTTCCCCCAATGCCATGAGCTGCCACTTTCTTTAACAGTCAATGTGGTTAAATTGCATGCCATGATAGTATTACAATGGAACCTCAGTACTCAAACAGCTCCCTACTCGAACAATTCAGTATTTGAACGCTTTGTTCGGTAAAAAAAATCCCTTGGTAGTAGACCGTTTGCTCGGCACTTGACCAAACAAACATGACCTGCCAGAACTTCGCTGTAAACTATTTTGTATCTCTTTGCATTTTTGGGTGTTTTTTATATTATTTGTATAAGTCACCATGGGACGCCTAAGAAGATCAGTGATAACAGTCAACAAAAAAGAAAATTGGCTGGGAAAAATTTGTTCGGTACTCGAACAGATTGGCACTCAAACAGCCTTCTGGAACGAATTAAGTTTGAGTACCAAGGTTCCACTGTACTTGTTTCCTGTGACCTTACTGCAGCATATATGATTAGATAAAATAGGTTAACTTTGCGCCTGAGCTGTCCCCTTTGCATTAAGGTTTTCCTCAGGACTCTGTTCTTGGACCGGTATTGCATACTGTTTATGTTAGTGGCGTAGCCTCAATGTTGGAGGTCCAAGGAGCTGATTATCCTTTTTATGCTGAAGATACACAGGTTTATATCTGCATTCTTAATGTGGAAACCAGTGCAGAAATCAGTTTAAGTTCTTTTTTGATGGCCATTTGGACTTAGATGACAAAAAGAAAATTGAAACCAAGTGAGGGTAAGACAGATTTTGATTGTAAGGGAAAATCTCAGACAGGAAACTAGATTTTGATGATTTTGATTGTGGTACTGTCAGATTGTAGCCTGTAGGATGAGTGAAGGATCTGTCAGTATGCAGCCTGTAGGATGAAGGATCTGTCAGTATGCAGACTGTAGGATGAGTGAAAGATGTCAGTATGCAGCCTGTAGGATCAGTAAAGGATGTCATTATGCAGACTGTAAGATGAGTGAAGGATCCGTCAGTGTGCAGCCTGTAGGATGAAGGATCTGTCAGTATGCAGACTGTGGGATGAGTGAAGGATCTGTCAGTATGCAGCCTGTAGGATCAGTAAAGGATGTCATTATGCAGACTGTAAGATGAGTAAGGGATCTGTCAGTGTGCAGCCTGTAGGATGAAGGATCTGTCAGTATGCAGGCTGTGGGATGAGTGAAGGATCTGTCAGTATGCAGCCTGTAGGATCAGTAAAGGATGTCATTATGCAGACTGTAAGATGAGTGAGGGATCTGTCAGTGTGCAGCCTGTAGGATGAAGGATCTGTCAGTATGCAGACTGCAGGATGAGTGAAGGATCTATCAGTTTGCAGCCTGTAGGATGAGTGAAGGAACTGTCAGTATGCAACCTGTAGGATGAGCGAAGTAACTGTCGATATAAAGAATAAAGATTTTATTTCTTTGCAAAGGTTACAATGTGTAATTACAGTTTTGATTTGTTAAGTACAAAGAAAGCCACTATTGTGCCGGGGCATTTCGGGCAGACTAATCCTAGTACATAATAACTATTTAAGTCTAGACAAGATAAGAATGGCTAACTTTCTAATAAATCTTTATTTCATCTTAATACTAATGCGAGGTAGTCAAGGTGGAGGTCTGTAAGAATAATAAGCTTGTTGTTGCAAATAATAAAAACAATATTACAGCTAGTGGTTCAAACATTAATATTTCATGCAGACTGTAGGATGAGTGAAGGAACTGTCAGTGTACAGCCTGTAGGATGAGTGAAGGAACTGTCAGTGTGCAGCAGACTGTAGGATGAGTGAAGGAACTGTCAGTGTACAGCCTGTAGGATGAGTGAAGGAACTGTCAGTGTACAGCCTGTAGGATGAGTGAAGGAACTGTCAGTGTACAGCCTGTAGGATGAGTGAAGGAACTGTCAGTGTGCAGCAGACTGTAGGATGAGTGAAGGAACTGTCAGTGTACAGCCTGTAGGATGAGTGAAGGAACTGTCAGTGTACAGGCTGTAGGATGAGTGAAGGAACTGTCAGTGTACAGCCTGTAGGATGAGTGAAGGAACTGTCAGTGTGCAGCAGACTGTAGGATGAGTGAAGGAACTGTCAGTGTACAGCCTGTAGGATGAGTGAAGGAACTGTCAGTGTACAGGCTGTAGGATGAGTGAAGGAACTGTCAGTTTGCAGCCTGTAGGATGAGTGAAGGATTTGTCAGTGTGCAGACTGTAGGATAAGTAAAGGATCTGTCAGTATGCAGCATGTAGGACAAATAAAGGATCTGCCAGTATGCACCTTAAATCTCAAATTACTTTTTACTTTCATTATTATTATTATCATTATTACTATTAATATTGCTAACAGTGTAAAATGATTACAAGGGAAAGCCCGTACATAGTTCTGCATAGTATTTCAGGCAGTCTTGGGCTAGTACTACTGCTTACAAAAATTAAAAAAAATATATATTCGACAATATATATAAATACAAAACACACAGGTGCTCCTTTAACTCATAATGGGGATACATTCAGATGAACCGATTATAAGTTTAAAATATCCTAAGTCAGAAATGACCATACGATGTGATAAATAATTAAATAACTAGTCACTGAATGAGTAAATAACTACTGTAATTAAATACCAGTACTGAAAATTAAATATATAAATACAAGTTTATCCTATCAATAAATGTACAGTACTGTATAATACAAAAAAATAACATTAGGTCTATTGCACCATAGTAAAGTCAAAATATTGTAAGTCAAACCATTGTAAAGTAAGGAGCATCTGTACTGTAAAATTTTATACTATACATAGTTCCCCTTGCTTTATGCTGATTCATTCTGCGCAAATTTGCTTACATGTGATGACTAGTTTCTATCGGTAATTTACTAGAAATTTGTTCTCTTGCAATCTCCAAAGCCAAGTAACATTTAATTTATTGCAATGTCTCTTTAGATATTATTCTAAACTGGTTTACATTAATATTTAAAAGAAAGAATGAATGCAGAGAAAAACAGATCTGAGCATGGGGGAAATCCTATTAACATACTCTGAAAGACGTCCTATGGTTGGTTTTCAATTTCAGCATCTTGATTCTAGTCTACAGAAAATGGACACCTGGTCAGATGAAGTTATGTTTTGTTGAAGCTGGGAGAAGCAGAGGTAGGGTGGGAGGGTAGGGTGGGAGGGTGGGATGGTAGGTGGAAGGGAAAGAGGGGAGAGAGACGGAGGGAGGGAAAGAGGGAAGAGAGACGGGGGGGGGGGGGGGGGGGAGGTGGCCTGATAGGCAAAGCCCTCGCTTCACATGCTGAGGGTCTGTGGTTCGATTCCTGGCAAGGCTGGAAGCATTAGGTTTGTTTCCTTACACCTGTTGTCTATGTTCACCCATTAGTAAAACAGGTATACAGTGGACCCTCGACTAACGCTATTAATCCGTTCCTGAGAGCTCATCGTTAGTCAAAATAATCATTAGTCAAGTTAATTTTCCCCATAAGAAATAATGGAAATCAAATTAATCTGTGCAAGACACCCAAAAGTATTGAAAAAAAAAACTTTTAACACATGAAATATTAATTTTAATACACACAAACTGAAGAAGACATGCACAGTTACATGACACTTACCTTTATTGAAGATCTGGTGATGATTGATGGGATGGGAAGAGGGGAGTGTGTTGATGGTCTTAGTGTTTAGAAGGGGAATCCCCTTCCATTAGGACTTGAGGTGGCAAGTCCTTTTTCAGGGTTACTTCCCATCTTTTAATGCCACTAGGACCAGCTTGAGAGTCACTGGACCTCTGTCGCACAACATATCTGCCCATAGAGGCCTGTACCTCCCGTTCCTTTATGACATTCCTAACGTGTTTCACAACATTGTCAGTGTCACCATTAAACACTTGTTCAGGTTTCAGTCCTTCACTGTCTATGTACTCCTTGAATTCCTGCACATATTTTTCAGCTGCTTTTTGGTCCAAACTGGCAGCCTCACCATGCCTTATCACACTATGTATGCCACTACGATTCTTAAATCTCTCAAACCAACCTTTGCTGGCCTTAAATTCACTCACATCACCACTAGTTGCTGGCATTTTTCTAATTAAATCGTCATGCAACTTCCTAGCCTTTTCACATATGATCGCTTGAGAGATGCTATCTCCTGCTATCTGTTTTTCGTTTATCCATATCAATAACAGTCTCTCAACATCTTCTATCACTTGCGATCTCAGTTTCGAAAACATAGTTGCACCTTTGGCAAGAACAGCTTCCTTGATTGCCGTTTTCTTGGCCACAATAGTAGCGATGGTTGATTGGGGTTTTGTGTACAGCCTGGCCAGCTCGGAGACATGCACTCCACTTTCATACTTAGCAATGATCTCTTTCTTCATATCCATAGTAATTCTCACCCTTTTTGCTGTAGGGTTGGAACTAGAAGCTTTCTTGGGGCCCATGGTGACTTATTTTGCAGGTGCAATCACTAAAAAGGCTGTGATAATATGAAATGTTCCGATTGTATGCTTGGAAGCGACCGCGGTGGCTGGCTGGCTTGTAAACACTGGCCAGAAGTGGACGCGTCTCGGACAGAAGGAATAGTGTTGGTCGAGTTTTTTAGCGCTAATCAAGGCAAAATTTTTGCGATAAAATGTATCGCTAGTCAGATTTATCTTTAATCGATGCCATCGCTGGTCGAGGGTCCACTGTACTTGGGTGTTAGTCGACTGGTGTGGGTCACATTCTAGGTCAAAACTGACCTAATTTGCCCGAAATGCTCTGGATAACAAGGGGCTTTCTATATAGTAGTATGTCATTGATGTCAGCTAGGCCTGTATAACTTGTACACGTTTCTTTTTTTTTTTTTAACACATTGGTCGTCTCCCACCAAGGCAGAGTGACCCAAAAAGAAAGAAAAATCCCAAAAAGAAAGTACTTTCATCATCATTCAACACTTTCACCTCACTCATACATAGTCACTGTCTTTGCAGAGGATCTCAGATATGACAGTTTAGAAACCCCTCCAAAATGCCAATATCCCAAACTCCTCCTTTAAAGTGCAGGCATTGTACTTTCCATTTCCAGGACTCAAATCTGGCTAACTGGTTTCCCTGAATCCCTTCACAAAATATTACCCTGCTCACACTCCTACAGCTCATCAGGTCCCAAAAACCATTCGTCTCCATTCACTCCTATCTAACACGCTCACACATGCTTGCTGGAAGTCCAAGCCCCTCGCCCACAAAACCTCCTTTACCCCTTCCCTTCAACCTTTTTGAGGACGACCCTTACCCCGCCTTCCTTCCCCTACAGATTTATACGCTCTCCATGTCATTCTACTTTGATCCATTCTCTCTAAATGACCAAACCACCTCAACAACCCTTCTTCAGCCCTCTGACTAATACTTTTAGTAACTCCACACTTCCTCCTATTTTCCACCCTGCAAATTCTCTGCATAATATTTACACCACATGTTGCCCTTAGACAGAACATCTCCACTGTCTCCAGCCACCTCCATGCTGCAGCATTTGCAACCCATTCTTCACACCCATATAAGAGTGTTAACTTACATATGTACTTTTAGAAATAAAGATACTGCTATTATTAATATTATTTAATCAAAACTGATGATATTTTAAAATTTTTTGGACTACAGTATTTCTTGCTTACCACTAAAATTAAAATATTTTGACTAAAATTCATTACTTTACAGTCAGAATACAGATCCAGCACTTACCAACTCGGCGAAGCTCAGTCTAGATTAATGGTGGAAGACTTCAAGACAAGATGAGAAAGTTTCAGTGGTTGTGAGAAGGATGGAAATGTAAAGACTTTGCTGTAGCTCAAACATGAGGAGAGGAAAAAGAAAAACTTGAAAAAAGATCAGAAAAGCTATGGCTGTTAAATAACAAAATCTAGCAGATAATGACAAATATTTTAGAGAAAATGGTGCATTAAAATTTGACTGAACAAAAAAGCTAGCAAGCAGTAAAGGACATTTCTGAGTAACTACGAGGAAGGGGCTGGAGGAGTAGCTAGACATTAGGTAATTAGGTAAAGGAATAAATTATTCATGGAAAGTACCATACTAAACTTCTAATAAGAGCAATAAAGAAATATGAAAGATATTATATTAAAGGATATAATGACTATAAAGGTCAGCTATGTAAAACATTAGAAGAGTAAAGGTTACCTTTAGAAAAGCACCTGACATGCTTGAATATAAAATAAAAGAAAATTCTGGAGAGGTTGCAAACATTTGAAAGTAGAGCAAAATTAATGCCAATATACATCAATAAATGCTTACATCCACAAAGTTACACAAAAACAAAATAATTGTAAATGGTAAAAATATGAATAGCAGAATATTACTTTAGTAAACAGGGTGATTATCAACTAGGAGGGAGAGGAATAGTTTACTGAAAATCTAATACATTAGTGATGCTCGTGGGCAATAAATATCTAAAATGGAGGACTTTTCAGGATATGCTTAGCATTTAAAGTGAGTGAATGTGTGTGTGTGTGTGTGTGTGTGTGTGTGTGTGTGTGTGTGTGTGTGTGTGTGTGTGTGTGTGTGTGTGTGTGTGCGCGCGCACGCGTGCATGCGCGTGTGCGTGTGTGCGTGTGTGCGTGTGTGTGTGTGTGTGTGTGTGTGTGTGTGTGTGTGTGTGTGTGTGTGTGTGTGTGTGTGTGTGTGTGTGTGTGTGTGTGTGTATGCGCGTGAGTGAGAAAGTGAAAGAGAGAGCACACAAGACATTTAGAAAGGGTAACCAGCAAGAAATTAAGAGTGTAAGGCTATAATACAAGAAACAGAGAGTAATCAAGCAGGTGAAAGAAAAAAAAAAAAGGACAAAGAGCAAGCAAGGGAGGGAGGAAGAGAGAGAGAGAGAGTGAGCAAGAAGAAAGGAAGGGTGACTGAACAAGTCAGAGGTAAGTTAGAGCAAGAGATTGGGAGTGTAAGCAGAACATAATGAGAAAAAAGCTGCAACCGTGTTTTTGGTTTAAAGCAGCAACTTTGCAGTGTATTTTCGTATGTTTTTCATGGTTGTATTCTTGTATTCTCATTTGATAGAATGGAAAATATATTACATAAATAGAGATGATTTTGATTGGTTTCAGGATTGCAAGTAGCTTGAAACTGAGCTCAAGGTAGAGGAAATGTTCGATTTTTGCCGATATTCAAAAATAAACAAATGATGTCACTTGTCCAATGTGAGTCCAACTGGGCAGTCTAATATGCATTTAGGAATGCATTGACATTATTTATATAATTAGTCAGCATAACAGTACAGTAAAACTTTTAATTTTTGTGTTAAAAAAATTCAAAATGGAAAGCAAGTGTAATATAGAGAGGCATGGGGATGTAACTAATGGACAGAGGAAATATTTTTTTAGTGCTACAAATATCTAGATTGTTTATTCTGGACCCTATTTTAAAATTGGCAGTTTTTTAATTTTGTGTGAAACTGGCCAAATTACAGATTTCTGATCACTTTACTGGATAGCTGAAATAGTTAAATGGGTGTTTATGTACTAAATTGATAGAATACATGAATACTTACAAAATAGCTATGAGTTTGGTTGACTGGAACAATGGAATTGGTCAAAAATAGGGCACAAAGTGGGCAAAATCGCCAATGCATAAATATCGCTGATACCACTAAATTTGTGAGAGCATAATCCCATTAGTTTTTCATCAAATTTGTTACTTTTAGTTTCATTACCTTTGGAAAAAGATTCTCTATCACTTCATAAGATAAAATTATTATTACTTTTTTAAATTCTTTGTGAAAGGGTCAAGTATATAAGATTAAAAATGTGGCATAGCTCCAAGAAAACAGCTCCCCTCTACTACTGATTTTAAAATTTTCCAGAGCACTGTGTTAAGTCAGAAAATAGGCAAGTTTGGTACAGATTTGCCAATGTGTTGTTACTCCAGAATGCTAAGTATGATACCCCAAAAGGTTGGGTCTCAAGTCAAAAAACAGAAGCTACAATGCTTAATAAATACAATGTTTCATTTTTAAAAGATTGAAAATTTGAAGTTGATCAGAAAAAGCATTTTCAAATTATCCCCAAACCGTTGCTATAAGGAAAATAAACCATACCCCCGGCCGGGATTGAACCCGCGGTCATAGAGTCTCAAAACTCCAGCCCGTCGTAATCGTGTCATTACGATTTCTTAAGTCATGTTAAGGAAAATATTCTGAACCCCATAACATATTCCCTTACACTGATACCTAATTACACACACACACATTCTCATATATACACACAATGATCAAGATATTACATCACAATTTGTCTAGAAGGTTGTGTATCAATAGATAGCGGATCAAAAACATACCTTCTGTGCCTTGTTCTTGTTATGCTTGCCATGTTTCTGTAAACAAGTCAGCAGGGTTGAGGGATGAGTCATCAGGGTTAGCTTAGTGGGGTAAAGCTTGAGAACTATACATGACAGGTTATCAGAAGGGAATTTACATGGTTAGGTAATTCTGTATCACATCTCACACATCTAGAACTACTACACATGACAATCTCTGATCCCATAAAATCCTTGAGCAACCTTATTAATGAAGTGCGTCACAAACACATATATAGATGTCATCCAACAGATTCAACCTTTATGCAGAAAAAACTGCTATAGAGTACATTATGTTGCTAGAAAATATACTATCATCCAAGAAGGCCTTGAAATAACAATGAAGAGGTGCAAGAGTGAAGAGAACCTTGCATTCAAGGTCACTCAGTAAGTCAGTCAAGTCATTCAGTAAGTCAGTCAAGTCACTCAGTAAGTCAGTCAAGTCACTCAGTAAGTTAAGTCACTCAGTAAGTCAGTCAAATCACTCAATAAGTCAGTCAAGTCATTCAGTCAGTTAGTCAAGTCACTCAGTAAGTTAAGTCATTCAGTAAGCCAGTCATTCAGTCAGTCAGTCACACAAACTCATGTTAACCTCATTTTCTGTGTACAAAGTAACACTTCAATTACGGCTACAGGTTATCTCTTGTCCAATATCTTTGTTAATTCTAAGACTTAAGTGTTTATTCCTCTTTGTGCCACTTTCAACAACACTAGTATGGCTACTGGGTGTAATGACTGCTTGGCAGATATAAGATATAGCAATTAAAATATCATAACACAATTGACAACCACAGCTGCCTTGTAGCAGAGAAAGACTGGATATGTATGAATTACGAATGTTGGGATGGTGGGGTGGTGTCCGGGAGTGGTAGGGGAGGGCTCCCCGGCTGCTCCACAACAAGGCAGCCGCTTGAGCAAAAGAGAATTTTATTTTTCCTTCCCACAAACTGAACCATGTTAAATTAATTATACGACGTGTTACATAAAATTGTGCAGCAATTCTTCAATGGCGGTCTACTGTATTATTATAACGATAAAGCTTCAGTTCCCTAAATTAATAATAATAATAATAATGACAGAGCTTCAGTTCCCTAAATTAATAACAACAATACAGTGGAACCTCAAATATCGAACTTAATCCGTTCCAGGACTTAGTTCTAAATTCAAAGTCTTTAAAGCGAAGCAATATTTCCCATAAGAAATAATGGAAACACAATTAATCCATTCCAGAAACCCAAAAATATTCACCAAAAAAAATACATTTTATAGAGATTAATTACAGTTTTACATACACACAACAAATATAGTGTTCAATTATGTACATATTAATAAATTTAAATAAACATGTAAAATAACATTTTACTTACCTTTATTCAAGATTGGTGATGGCATCTGGAAGATACGGAGGAGGAGAGAGGGAGTTGGGGTTAGTGTTTGGAAGGAGAATCCCCCTCCATGAGGACTTCAGGTATCAAAGCCCTCTCTGGGGTTACTCCCTTCTCTATCTATTAATGCCACTAGGACCAGCTTGAGAGTCACTGGTCGGACCCCTGTCTCACAAAATAACTGTCCACAGTCCTCTGTTTCTGGTGCCTCTTTAAGATTTCCTTAAAATGGGACATGGTTCTGTCACTGAACTTGTTACAAAGATGGCTTGTTTCAGCTTGCTCAGGGTGGTACTTCTCCACAAACATTTGGACATCATTCCACTTCTGTATTATTTCCTTCTTCACATCTATGGTGTTTCTCACTTTCTTTACCACAGGGGTACCACTAACAAGTTTCATTGCTCCCATTGTAGCTTATTTCACAGTCTCACAAGCACTAAACACAATGAAATAATCGCAAAATGTTTGAATGAAATTGCAGGTTAGTATTCACTCAAGCATCAACAAAACCAGACTGGCTCGCAGCGCCTGCGTGGGGACACGGACAGAGCAGGCTGCCAGACAGGTCCGGTACCCGGCGGTTCAAAAGTAGGGGCAAGTTCGATAATAGGGACAAAGTTGGTTCAAAAAAAGGGTTCTATTTTCAAAGAGTTCAATAAGCGATAAGCGATAATAATAATATTATTATTTTTTTTTTTTTTTTTTTTTTTTTTTTTTTCAACAAGTCGGTCGTCTCCCACCGAGGCAGGGTGACCCAAAAAAGAAAGAAAATCCCCAAAAAGAAAATACTTTCATCATCATTCAACACTTTCACCACACTCACACATTATCACTGCTTTTGCAGAGGTGCTCAGAATACAACAGTTTAGAAGCATATACGTATAGAGATACACAACATATCCCTCCAAACTGCCAATATCCCAAACCCCTCCTTTAAAGTGCAGGCATTGTACTTCCCATTTCCAGGACTCAAGTCCGACTATATGAAAATAACCGGTTTCCCTGAATCCCTTCACTAAATATTACCCTGCTCACACTCCAACAGATCGTCAGGTCCCAAGTATCATTCGTCTCCATTCACTCCTATCTAACACGCTCATGCACGCTTGCTGGAAGTCCAAGCCCCTCACCCACAAAACCTCCTTTACCCCCTCTTTCCAACCCTTTCGAGGACGACCCCTACCCCTCTTTCCTTCCCCTATAGATTTATATGCTTTCCATGTCATTCTACTTTGATCCATTCTCTCTAAATGACCAAACCACCTCAACAACCCCTCTTCTGCCCTCTGACTAATGCTTTTATTAACTCCACACCTTCTCCTAATTTCCACACTCCGAATTTTCTGCATAATATTTACACCACACATTGCCCTTAGACAGGACATCTCCACTGCCTCCAACCGTCTCCTCGCTGCTGCATTTACCACCCAAGCTTCACATCCATATAAGAGTGTTGGTACTACTATACTTTCATACATTCCCTTCTTTGCCTCCATAGATAACGTTTTTTGACTCCACATATACCTCAACGCACCACTCACCTTTTTTCCCTCATCAATTCTATGATTAACCTCATCCTTCATAAATCCATCCGCCGACACGTCAACTCCCAAGTATCTGAAAACATTCACTTCTTCCATACTCCTCCTCCCCAATTTGATATCCAATTTTTCTTTATCTAAATCATTTGATACCCTCATCACCTTACTCTTTTCTATGTTCACTTTCAACTTTCTACCTTTACACACATTCTCAAACTCATCCACTAACCTTTGCAATTTTTCTTTAGAATCTCCCATAAGCACAGTATCATCAGCAAAAAGTAACTGTGTCAATTCCCATTTTGAATTTGATTCCCCATAATTTAATCCCACCCCTCTCCCGAACACCCTAGCATTTACTTCTTTTACAACCCCATCTATAAATATATTAAACAACCATGGTGACATTACACATCCCTGTCTAAGACCTACTTTTACCGGGAAGTATTCTCCCTCTTTTCTACACACCCTAACCTGAGCCTCACTATCCTCATAAAAGCTCTTTACAGCATTTATTAACTTACCACCTATTCCATATACTTGCAACATCTGCCACATTGCTCCTCTATCCACTCTATCATATGCCTTTTCTAAATCCATAAATGCAATAAAAACTTCCCTACCTTTATCTAAATACTGTTCACATATATGCTTCAATGTAAACACTTGATCTACACATCCCCTACCCACTCTGAAACCTCCTTGTTCGTCCGCAATTCTACATTCTGTCTTACCTCTAATTCTTTCAATTATAACCCTACCGTATACTTTTCCTGGTATACTCAGTAAACTTATTCCTCTATAATTTTTACAATCTCTTTTGTCCCCTTTCCCTTTATATAAAGGGACTATACATGCTCTCCGCCAATCCCTAGGTACCTTCCCCTCTTTCAAACATTTATTAAACAAAAGTACCAACCACTCCAACACTATATCCCCCCCTGCTTTTAACATTTCTGTCATGATCCCATCAGTTCCAGCTGCTTTACCCCCTTTCATTCTACGTAATGCCTCACGTACCTCCACCACACTTACAGTCTGCTCTTCTTCACTCCTAAAAGATGGTATACCTCCCTGGCCAGTGCATGAAATTACCGCCTCCCTTTCTTCCTTAACATTTAAAAGTTCCTCAAAATATTCTCGCCATCTACCTAATACCTCCCTCTCCCCATCTACTAACTCCCCTACTCTGTTTTTAACTGACAAATCCATACTTTCCCTAGGCTTTCTTAACTTGTTTAACTCACTCCAAAATTTTTTCTTATTTTCATTAAAATTTCTTGACAGTGCCTCTCCCACTCTTTCATCTGCTCTCCTTTTGCACTCTCTCACCACTCTCTTCACCTTTCTTTTACTCTCCATATACTCTGCTCTTCTTATAGCACTTCTGCTTTGTAAAAACCTCTCGTAAGCTACCTTTTTCTCTTTTATCACACCCTTTACTTCATCATTCCACCAATCACTCCTCTTTCCTCCTGCCCCCACCCTCCTATAACCACAAACTTCTGCCCCACATTCTAATACTGCATTTTTAAAACTATTCCAACCCTCTTCAACCCCCCCACTACTCATCTTTGCACTAGCCCACCTTTCTGCCAATAGTCGCTTATATCTCGCCCTAACTTCCTCCTCCCTTAGTTTATACACTTTCACCTCCCTCTTACTTGTTGTTGCCACCTTCCTCTTTTCCCATCTACCTCTTACTCTAACTGTAGCTACAACTAAATAATGATCCGATATATCAGTTGCCCCTCTATAAACATGTACATCCTGGAGCCTACCCATCAACCTTTTATCCACCAATACATAATCTAACAAACTACTTTCATTACGTGCTACATCATACCTTGTATATTTATTTATCCTCTTTTTCATAAAATATGTATTACTTATTACCAAATTTCTTTCTACACATAGCTCAATTAAAGGCTCCCCATTTACATTTACCCCTGGCACCCCAAAATTACCTACTACTCCCTCCATAACATTTTTACCCACTTTAGCATTGAAATCCCCAACCACCATTACTCTCACACTTGATTCAAAACTCCCCACGCATTCACTCAACATTTCCCAGAATCTCCTTATTATTATATTATTATTATAACGACAGAGCTTCAGTTCCCTAAATTAATAATAATAATAATAATAATAATTATTATAATAATGATAGAGCTTCAGTTACCTAAATTAATAATAATAATAATAATAATGCATAATATGTATGTAATAATAATTCAGATTGCTTCTACTAGTTGGCACAGCTGATGGCACATCTGATGGCACAGCTGGTAAGCAGTAAATATGTTTCCATCCCAGTGGGGGCAGTTTTCTCGCGCTTGTTTGCATTTTTTTTACAATCATTTGGCCAAATTTCTTTTTTCTAACCATGGGTCCTAGTGATCTACTGTAGTTAGCCTCAAAAATACTCAGTTTTCTCTTACAGTAAGAACATGGAAAGATACTATAGTCAAATTGGGATAGAAATGGCGACGCTTTTTCTGCTGCCTCTGCCACAATATTATGGACTATTTTATTCATTCTAGAGTATATATCATGTTTCTGTGCTAATTATATTGTTTATTATGTCATATTAGATGAATTGTGATAGATAAATAAGCCATACAGTTGATAATAGCGTTATATTCAAGTATTTTTTCTCGTCTCTCCAGAGTGCAGGAACGAATTAATGGCTTCTCAATTAATTTAAATGAGGAAAATTAATTTGATACACGAGTAAATTTGTGGGCGAAGGGCTTGGACTTCCAGAAAGCGTGTGTGAGCATGTTAGATAGGAGTGAATGGAGACGAATGGTACTTGGGACCTGACGATCTGTTGGAGTGTGAGCAGGGTAATATTTAGTGAAAGGATTCAGGGAAACCGGTTATTTTCATATAGTCGGACTTGAGTCCTGGAAATGGGAAGTAAAATGCCTGCACTTTAAAGGAGGGGTTTGGGATATTGGCAGTTTGGAGGGATATGTTGTGTATCTTTATACGTATATGCTTCTAAACTGTTGTATTCTGAGCACCTCTGCAAAAACAGTGATAATGTGTGAGTGTGGTGAAAGTGTTGACTGATGATGGAGAGTATTTTCTTTTTGGGGATTTTCTTTCTTTTTTGGGTCACCCTGCCTCGGTGGGAGACGGCCGACTTGTTAACCCTTTCAGGGTCCAAGGCCAAAATCTGAAGTGGTGCCCCAGTGTCCAAGAATTTAAAAAAAAAAAAATTATTTTTTCTTATGAAATGGTAGAGAATCTTTTTGTGAATGTAATAAAACAAAAAGTACGAAATTTGATGGGAAATTGATGAAATTATGCTCTCGTGAATTTTGACGAGTCAGCAATATTTACGAATCGGCGATTTTACCGAATTTGACTCCCATTTTAGGCCAATTACATTATTCCAGTCGACCAAATTCTTAGCTATTTCACTAGTATTACTTATATTCTATCGACTGAGCACAAGAAATCACCAAGTCAACTGTTTCAACTACAAAATAAAGTGACCGGAAATTGGTAATTTGGCCAATTTAACACAAAGTTCAAAATATTCCAATTTCAAAATAGGGTCCAGAATAAACAATATAGGTATTCCTGGAACTAAACTAACATTTCCTCTGTTCATTAGTTACGTTTTGAGGCTTTACAAATAAATTCCATTTTGATTTTTTATTCACATAATGAATTTTTATTCACACCAAAAAATAGAAGATTTACTGTTATGCAATATTGTAATAATTGTATAAATATCATCACCACATTTGTGAATGTATATTAGAAACATCAGCTGGCGTGTATTAGACGTGTGAGGTCGTTTGTTTACTCTTGAACATCGGCAAAAATTTAACATTTCCGCCACTTTGAGCTCAGTTTCAAGCCATTTCCAGTGCTAAAACCAATCAAAATTATCTCTATTTCTGTAATATGTCTTCCATTCTATCAAATGAGACCAAGAAATCACAAATACAACTATAAAAAACATATGAAAAAACACTGCCAAGTCGCTGTTTTAATCGAAAATCACGGTCTCAGTTTTTTTTCTCTCATTATATACAGTGTGCTGCAGGATTTGTTTTATGTGGTGCACACATACCACATAGATGTATTCTCTCATATCTAGGCCCAAATTTACCACTCACAGTTTATCAGAGTGAGCTGAGCTCATGACGTAGATGTACGGTTTGGACCCTGAACATAAAGCCGTAGATCTACAGGACGGACCCTGAAAGGGTTAAAAAAAAAAAAAACGAGTAAATTGAGTTACGAGCTAGCTCCTGGAACGGATTAAACTCGTAAGTCAAGGTTCCACTGTATGTGCTCACGGAGCTTGTAAACAAACCGGGTGGCACGCCGTATTTGAAAGACGCTTGCCGTATAGCAAATTCTGGTCATTTGAAATCACTGTATTAGCGGAATGTTGTAAGACGAAGCGCCATAAAGTGGGGCCCTGCTGTATATTTTTTTTGTAGCTTCCAATGTTTTATTACATATAAACTACATTATTTGTACCACATAAAGAAACAAAAATTGTATTGCATGATATTGCATATATGTATTGGTTAAATAATTGTCATTCTATTTTTTAACTGTTCTAGTCTTCCAACACTATGTACAAGAAATATTTATAATATTACAGTTGTTTCAAGGTGTGATAAGTCATTCCAAATTTATTATCCTGTAATAAATGGGAATATTTTGAGGAACTGTTAAATGTTGATGAAGATAGGGAAGCAGTGATTTCATGTATAGGGAAAGGAGAAATAACATCTTGTAGGAGTGAGGAAGAGCCAGTTGTGAGTGTGGGGGAAGTTCGTGAGGCAGTGGGTAGAATGAAAGGGGGTAAGGCAGCTGGGATTGATGGGATAGAGATAGAAATGTTAAAAGCAGATGAAGATTTACTTTTGGAGTGGTTGGTGCTATTATTTAATAAATGTATGGAAGAGGGTAAGGTACCTAGGGATTGGCAGAGAGCATGCATAGTTCCTTTTATAAAGGCAAAGGGGATAAAAGAGAGTGCAAAAATTATAGGGGAATAAGTCTGTAGGTTGGTAGACAGCAACCACCCAGGGAAGTACTACCGTCCTGCCAGATGACTGTGAAACAAAAACCTGTAACTGTTTTGCATGATGGTAGGATTGCTGGTTTTCTTTTTCTGTCTCATAAACACGCTAAGATAACAGGGATATCTTGCTACTCCTACTTACACTTTGGTCACACTTCACAGACACGCACATGCATATATATATATACATACATCTAGGTTTTTCTCCTTTTTCTAAATAGCTCTTGTTCTTTTTTATTTCTTCTATTGTCCATGGGGAAGTGGAAAAGAATCTTTCCTCCGTAAGCCATGCGTGTCGTATGAGGCGACTAAAATGCCGGGAGCAATGGGCTAGTAACCCCTTCTCCTGTATACAATTACTAAAAAAGAGAAGAAGAAAAATTTTATAAAACTGGGTTGCTTAAATGTGCGTGGATGTAGTGCGGATGACAAGAAACAGATGATTGCTGATGTTATGAATGAAAAGAAGTTGGATGTCCTGGCCCTAAGCGAAACAAAGCTGAAGGGGGTAGGAGAGTTTCAGTGGGGGGAAATAAATGGGATTAAATCTGGAGTATCTGAGAGAGTTAGAGCAAAGGAAGGGGTAGCAGTAATGTTAAATGATCAGTTATGGAAGGAGAAAAGAGAATATGAATGTGTAAATTCAAGAATTATGTGGATTAAAGTAAAGGTTGGATGCGAGAAGTGGGTCATAATAAGCGTGTATGCACCTGGAGAAGAGAGGAATGCAGAGGAGAGAGAGAGATTTTGGGAGATGTTAAGTGAATGTATAGGAGCCTTTGAACCAAGTGAGAGAGTAATTGTGGTAGGGGACTTGAATGCTAAAGTAGGAGAAACTTTTAGAGAGGGTGTGGTAGGTAAGTTTGGGGTGCCAGGTGTAAATGATAATGGGAGCCCTTTGATTGAACTTTGTATAGAAAGGGGTTTAGTTATAGGTAATACATATTTTAAGAAAAAGAGGATAAATAAGTATACAAGATATGATGTAGGGCGAAATGACAGTAGTTTGTTGGATTATGTATTGGTAGATAAAAGACTGTTGAGTAGACTTCAGGATGTACATGTTTATAGAGGGGCCACAGATATATCAGATCACTTTCTAGTTGTAGCTACACTGAGAGTAAAAGGTAGATGGGATACAAGGAGAATAGAAGCATCAGGGAAGAGAGAGGTGAAGGTTTATAAACTAAAAGAGGAGGCAGTTAGGGTAAGATATAAACAGCTATTGGAGGATAGATGGGCTAATGAGAGCATAGGCAATGGGGTCGAAGAGGTATGGGGTAGGTTTAAAAATGTAGTGTTAGAGTGTTCAGCAGAAGTTTGTGGTTACAGGAAAGTGGGTGCAGGAGGGAAGAGGAGCGATTGGTGGAATGATGATGTAAAGAGAGTAGTAAGGGAGAAAAAGTTAGCATATGAGAAGTTTTTACAAAGTAGAAGTGATGCAAGGAGGGAAGAGTATATGGAGAAAAAGAGAGAAGTTAAGAGAGTGGTGAAGCAATGTAAAAAGAGAGCAAATGAGAGAGTGGGTGAGATGTTATCAACAAATTTTGTTGAAAATAAGAAAAAGTTTTGGAGTGAGATTAACAAGTTAAGAAAGCCTAGAGAACAAATGGATTTGTCAGTTAAAAATAGGAGAGGAGAGTTATTAAATGGAGAGTTAGAGGTATTGGGAAGATGGAGGGAATATTTTGAGGAATTGTTAAATGTTGATGAAGATAGGGAAGCTGTGATTTCGTGTATAGGGCAAGGAGGAATAACATCTTGTAGGAGTGAGGAAGAGCCAGTTGTGAGTGTGGGGGAAGTTCGTGAGGCAGTAGGTAAAATGAAAGGGGGTAAGGCAGCCGGGATTGATGGGATAAAGATAGAAATGTTAAAAGCAGGTGGGGATATAGTTTTGGAGTGGTTGGTGCAATTATTTAATAAATGTATGGAAGAGGGTAAGGTACCTAGGGATTGGCAGAGAGCATGCATAGTTCCTTTGTATAAAGGCAAAGGGGACAAAAGAGAGTGCAAAAATTATAGGGGGATAAGTCTGTTGAGTGTACCTGGTAAAGTGTATGGTAGAGTTATAATTGAAAGAATTAAGAGTAAGACGGAGAATAGGATAGCAGATGAACAAGGAGGCTTTAGGAAAGGTAGGGGGTGTGTGGACCAGGTGTTTACAGTGAAACATATAAGTGAACAGTATTTAGATAAGGCTAAAGAGGTCTTTGTGGCATTTATGGATTTGGAAAAGGCGTATGACAGGGTGGATAGGGGGGCAATGTGGCAGATGTTGCAAGTGTATGGTGTAGGAGGTAGGTTACTGAAAGCAGTGAAGAGTTTCTACGAGGATAGTGAGGCTCAAGTTAGAGTATGTAGGAAAGAGGGAAATTTTTTCCCAGTAAAAGTAGGCCTTAGACAAGGATGTGTGATGTCACCGTGGTTGTTTAATATATTTATAGATGGGGTTGTAAGAGAAGTAAATGCGAGGGTCTTGGCAAGAGGCGTGGAGTTAAAAGATAAAGAATCACACACAAAGTGGGAGTTGTCACAGCTGCTCTTTGCTGATGACACTGTGCTCTTGGGAGATTCTGAAGAGAAGTTGCAGAGATTGGTGGATGAATTTGGTAGGGTGTGCAAAAGAAGAAAATTAAAGGTGAATACAGGAAAGAGTAAGGTTATGAGGATAACAAAAAGATTAGGTGATGAAAGATTGAATATCAGATTGGAGGGAGAGAGTATGGAGGAGGTGAACGTATTCAGATATTTGGGAGTGGACGTGTCAGCGGATGGGTCTATGAAAGATGAGGTGAATCATAGAATTGATGAGGGAAAAAGAGTGAGTGGTGCACTTAGGAGTCTGTGGAGACAAAGAACTTTGTCCTTGGAGGCAAAGAGGGGAATGTATGAGAGTATAGTTTTACCAACGCTCTTATATGGGTGTGAAGCGTGGGTGATGAATGTTGCAGCGAGGAGAAGGCTGGAGGCAGTGGAGATGTCGTGTCTGAGGGCAATGTGTGGTGTGAATATAATGCAGAGAATTCGTAGTTTGGAAGTTAGGAGGAGGTGCGGGATTACCAAAACTGTTGTCCAGAGGGCTGAGGAGGGGTTGTTGAGGTGGTTCGGACATGTAGAGAGAATGGAACGAAACAGAATGACTTCAAGAGTGTATCAGTCTGTAGTGGAAGGAAGGCGGGGTAGGGGTCGGCCTAGGAAGGGTTGGAGGGAGGGGGTAAAGGAGGTTTTGTGTGCGAGGGGCTTCGACTTCCAGCAGGCATGCGTGAGCGTGTTTGATAGGAGTGAATGGAGACAAATGGTTTTTAATACTTGACGTGCTGTTGGAGTGTGAGCAAAGTAACATTTATGAAGGGATTCAGGGAAACCGGCAGGCCGGACTTGAGTCCTGGAGATGGGAAGTACAGTGCCTGCACTCTGAAGGAGGGGTGTTAATGTTGTAGTTTAAAAACTGTAGTGTAAAGCACCCTTCTGGCAAGACAGTGATGGAGTGAATGATGGTGAAAGTTTTTCTTTTTCGGGCCACCCTGCCTTGGTGGGAATCGGCCAGTGTGATAATAAAAAAAAAAATAAAAAAAAGTCTGTTGAGTACAGGTAGTAGGTTGGCAAACAGCAGCCGCCCAGGGAGGTACTACCGTCCTGCCAAGCGAGTGTAAAACTAAAGCCTGTAATTGTTTTACATGATGGTAGGATTGTTGGTGTCCTTTTTTTATCTCATAAACGTGCAAAATTTCAGGTATGTCTTGCTACTCCTACTTACACTTAGGTCACACTACACATACATGTACAAGCATATATGTACACACCCCTCAGGGTTTTCTTCTATTTTCTTTCTAGTTCTTGTTCATTTCCTCTTATCTCCATGGGGAAGTGGAACAGAATTCTTCCTCTGTAAGTCATGCATATTGCAAGAGGCGACTAAAATGCCAGGAGCAAGGGGCTAGTAACCCCTTCTCCTGTATAAATAGCTAAATTTAAAAAGAGAAACTTTTGTTTTTCTTTTAGGGCCACCCTGCCTCGGTGGGATACGGCCGATGCGTTGAAAGAAAGAAGAATGTTGAGTATACCTGGTAAAGTGTATGGTAGAGTTATTATTGAAAGAATTAAGAGTAAGACGGAGAGTAGGATAGCAGATGAACAAGGAGGCTTTAGGAAAGGTAGGGGGTGTGAAACATATAGGTGAACAGTATTCAGATAAGGGTAAAGAGGTTTTTGTGGCATTTATGGATTTGGAAAAGGCATATGACAGGGTGGATAGGGGGGCAATGTGGCAGATGTTGCAGGTGTATGGTATAAGAGGTAGGCTACTGAAAGCAGTGAAGAGTTTTTACGAGGATAGCGAGGCTCAGGTTAGAGCATGTAGGAGAGAGGGAGATTATTTCCCAGTAAAAGTAGGCCTTAGACAAGGATGTGTGATGCCACTGTGGTTGTTCAATATATTTATAGATGGGGTTGTAAGAGAAGTGAATGCGAGGGTCTTGGCAAGAGGTGTGGAGTTAAAAGATAAAGAATCATACACAAAGTGGGAGTTGTCACGTTGCTCTTTGCTGATGACACTGTGCTTTTGGGAGATTCTGAAGAGAAGTTGCAGAGGTTGGTAGATGAATTTGGTAGGGTATGTAAAAGAAGAAAATTAAAAGTGAATATAAGAAAGAGTAAGGTTATGAGGATAACAAAAAAGATTAGGTGATGAAAGATTGGATATCAGACTGGAGGGAGAAAGTATGAGGAAGTGAATGTATTCAGATATTTAGGAGTGGATGTGTCAGCAGATGGGTCTATGAAGGATGAGGTGAATCATAGAACTGGTGAGGGGAAAAGGGTAAGTGGTGCACTTAGGAATCTGTGGAGACAAAGAACTTTGTCTGTGGAAGCAAAGAAGGAAATGTATGAGAGTATAGTTGTACCAACATTCTTGTATGGGTGTGAAGCATGGGTGATGAATGTTGCAATGAGGAGAAGGCTGGAAGCAGTGGAGATGTCATGTCTGAAGGCAGTGTGTGGTGTGAATATAATGGAGAGAATTCATAGTTTGGAAATTAGGAGGTGTGGGAGTACCAAAACTATTATCCAGAGGGCTGAGAAGGGGTTGTTGAGGTTGTTCGGACATGCAGAGAAAACAGAACAAAACAGAATGACTAAGCTTCTCTCTTTTATGTGCGGGTTATTTGTGTAATGACTTCAAGAGTGTATAAATCTGTAGTGGAGGGAAGGCGGGCCAGGGGTTGGCCTAGGAAGGGTTGGAGGGAGGGGGTAAGGAGGTTTTGTGTGCGAGGGGCTTGGACTTCCAGCAAGCGTGCATGAGAGTATTTGATACAAGTGAATGGAGACAAATGTTTTTTTATACTTGATGTGCTGTTGGAGTGTGAGCAAAGTAACATTTATGAAGGGATTCAGGGAAACCACCAGGCCAGACCTGAGTCCTGGAGATGGGAAGTACAGTGTCTACACTCTGAAGGAGGGGTGTTAACGTTGCAGTTTTATAACTGTAGTGTAAAGCACCCCTCTGGCAAGACAGTGATGGAGTGAATGATGATGAAAGTTTTTCTGTTTTGGGCCACCCTTGGTGGGAATCGGCTGATGTGTTAAAAAAAAAAAATGTGGAATGAATAAATCATCTTTCATCCACTTGCACACACTGTTTACTAGTAGGGAAGCTGGTGGTGAAACAACAGCTTCTGGTTCATTGTTTGCTTATGCTAGTTAGGTGTATTATTATGTCAGACACATAGTCATCATCTGGAGGTACAAAAAGTTGTGCATACTAGCATGTTGGACACATAATCATTTGTTGCACACTAGTACATTGGACAGTCATCAGTTGACACAATTAAAATGTTAAATGGGAAAACTGTGAAACTAGTTTCCATTTTTAACTTTATTATTTTAACTATTAAAAAAAGTCCAGTTAAGTAAAAAAGTCATACTCCCTTAGGGGGTCAAGCCCCCATCCCGAATTAAGAGCCACTGGAGTACTTAAGAAATAAGAGGATATGGTAATGACAAAAAATACTCTTGGGTGCACACAGGGTAGATAAAGGTAGACTCTACCAGGATTGAGCAAGAACAAAAGGGGCTTGACTAGATATTGTACACCTAAATAATCCACAGGTACATCAGAAACAATTTGTTCAACCTAGGAGCCATAAAGAAGCAGACTGTCATGAACAATGACACACTGGAAGCAAACTCCACACAAAGATACAACAGGGTATTTCACCTAAGTCTGTTGAAGACAGAGATGACACCAAGAAATGAAGCTCAAACCTCGAAAGTACAACATATAATTATAAATAGAGAAGTACAAAATTACAAACACACAGACAAAAGACCAATAACGTACACTGTACACACAAGGATTTAGAGAAGATGAGAGCATAATAAGAGCAATAATACTGTACAAATATTATTACAAGGCTATGTGATAAATACTAAGCATTTAGTGTGCTTTATCTATTGAAAATGAGATTTATGCAAGAAGTGACCTTAAGTTCATAATCAGATGGCAAAACATTGAAAAGATCAAAGGCAAGCAAAGTGACCATTCAGGGTGATAACTGTACAGTGCCCACAAACAAAATCAATGACAATAAAAATCACTGACATTTTATCATTTTACATGCAAAATATTATTAAAAAGGGGAAATAAAAAAAGAATTGAATAATTACATTACTTTTGTAACCTAATACTGACTCATTCCATCTTTAGCCTTTACAGCCTCTCCTCAATTATCAACATACTCATTTACCAACACCTCAGATTTATGAAGGGCTCTCTGACCAGTATTCATACCTTAATAACATATATTAGAGCTGATTTCCTTTATTCTGTTTATTTCAATATACAGTACACTACTTATAAACATTTAAAAATATAACAGAAATGTTATAAATGGTGCAAAGGTGACATTAAAACAATATAAAAAATGGTTGACGCAAACTCACTACCATTATACTGTAGTATGCTCCTCACTTAGTGACAAATTCGTTTAACCATGTGGTCTTAGGAATGGAACTCCGCTGTTAAGCGAGGAGAGGCTGTATTACCTGCTTAATTCTTGAGAGCATATTAGAGATATTCTTGAAATAATCACTGTCCATTGTGATTCCATGCCTTCCTCTTTCCAGGGCAAAAACAAAAGCCTTCTCTCCCAAAATAAGCTTACAGGGCCCCATTGCAATCACTGGTAACCAAAATATAAGCTGCCAAATAGTCCAACAGGAAAGTTCAAAATGGGGGACAAGAATACATGAAAATGCAGCCTCCTCAGCAACATGAGAGCTGCCTGATATATAATCAGCTTCAGTAACATTTCCCATAGGCCATCTAGTGCAAGAGAAATGATAAAACATTGAAATTCGTTGGAGTATTTTGCAGTGTCGACTCAACGATTTACTGAGTGGCCACTAAGTAAATATGAGGTGTTGCATGCATATTGTTGGTGTCAACAATCTATACATTTCTCAAGTACAATACAACAAACCTTATTGTGTGTCTTCTTGTCATGGTCATCACCTCCTTGGGCAAGCTTTAAAAAATTTTATTAACTTAAAAGCCTACATATTATTTGTTTAATATTTCTTTAATATACATGTACAAGCTGTCATCCAATGAGAGAGGGTGACAAAAAAAAAAAAAAAAAAAAAAAAAAAAAAAAAAAAAAAAAAAAAACTCCTGCACTCTAGCATCACTCATTCAACAGCTGTCTTGTCAGAAGAGCACATATATCACAATTGAAATGACCGTTAGAACTGCAATATACCCACCCATCTTTCAGAGTCTACGGAACGTTATGACACTGGCTACAGGCCAATAGGTGATTAAAATCTGGACTTTTGAACATCAACTGCAAGTCAGGCTATGTGGTTTCAAAAGTGGTTTCCTTCAGCTTTAGGTTGAATACTGCACTATGCTTAACTGTCCAACTTCCTTAAAGAAGCAGATCTTACCGAGACTGATTAACCAAATTGTCCTTACCATAATTCTCTATGTGTAGTGTAGTACAGTGGAACCTCTACTTGCGAGTTTAATCCGTTCCATGACCTTGCTTGCAACTGGATAATCCATTCCATGACCTTGCTCGCAACTGGATAATCCGTTCCATGACCCTGCTCGCAACTGGATAATCCATTCCATGACCTTGCTCGCAACTGGATTTGCTCATTTGCAGAGTCAATTTTCCTCATTTAAATTAACTGAAATGCAATTAATCCATTCCAGTGGAATTCTGTACTTCAATAATCTTGCTAATATCAACTCTATGGCTTATTTATCTATCTCACTTCATCTAATATGACATAATAAACAATATAAATAACATAGAAACCTGATATATACTCTAAAATGAATAAAATATGTCATTCATGTAGTGGTATGGGCGGTGTCAGCGGTGGACGAGAGTTTGTCTGGAGACTGGGCAAAATACTTCATGAATAATTTTGCTAATATCATCTACACGGCTTATTTATATATCACAGTTCATCTAATATGACATAACAAACAATATAAATAACATAGAAACATGATATACTCTAGAATGAATAAATATGTCATTATGTAACAGGTGGAGGTAGCCACAACCGCTCCCTCTTTGTTGTGGTAAACACTGCCATCTAATGACGGCCTTTTGAAACCATCTATTATTATAATTATTATATGTAGTACATTATTATTATATATGTATTATTATTATACATATTATATTATTTTTATGATTATTATTGTATTATATTATTATACATATTATTATTATACATATTATTATTATTATTATTATTTTCACTTATATGTTCAGTTAAATGTTTCACTGTAAACACCTGGTCCACACACCCCCTACCTTTCCTAAAGCCTCCTTGTTCATCTGCTATCCTATTCTCCGTCTTACTCTTAATTCTTTCAATAATAACTCTACCATACACTTTACCAGGTATACTCAACAGACTTATCCCCCTATAATTTTTGCACTCTCTTTCGTCCCCTTTGCCTTTATACAAAGGAACTATGCATGCTCTCTGCCAATCCCTAGGTACCTTACCCTCTTCCATACATTTATTAAATAATAGCACCAACCACTCCAAAACTATATCCCCACCTGCTTTTAACATTTCTATCTTTATCCCATCAATCCCAGCTGCCTCACCCCCTTTCATTCTACCTACTGCCTCACGAACTTCCCCCACACTCACAACTGGCTCTTCCTCACTCCTACAAGATGTTATTCCTCCTTGCCCTATACACGAAATCACAGCTTCCCTATCTTCATCAACATTTAATAATTCCTCAAAATACTCCCTCCATCTTCCCAATACCTCTAACTCTCTATTTAATAACTCTCCTCTCCTATTTTTAACTGACAAATCCATTTGTTCTCTAGGCTTCCTTAACTTGTTAATCTCACTCCAAAACTTTTTCTTATTTTCAACAAAATTTGTTGATAACATCTCACCCACTCTCTCATTTGCTCTCTTTTTACATTGCTTCACCACTCTCTTAACCTCTCTCTTTTTCTCCATATACTCTTCCCTCCTTGCATCACTTCTACTTTGTAAAAACTTCTCATATGCTAACTTTTTCTCCCTTACTACTCTCTTTACATCATCATTCCACCAATTGCTCCTCTTCCCTCCCGCACCCACTTTCCTGTAACCACAAACTTCTGCTGAACACTCTAACACTACATTTTTAAACCTACCCCATACCTCTTCAAACCCATTGCCTTTGCTCTCATTAGCCCATCTATCCTCCAATAGCTATTTATATCTTACCCTAACTGCCTCCTCTTTTAGTTTATAAACCTTCACCTCTCTCTTCCCTGATGCTTCTAGTCTCCTTGTATCCCATCTACCTTTTACTCTCAGTGTAGCTACAACTAAAAAGTGATCTGATATATCTGTGGTCCCTCTATAAACATGTACATCCTGAAGTCTACTCAACAGTCTTTTATCTACCAATACATAATCCAACAAACTACTGTCATTTCGCCCTACATCATATAAGTGAACAGTATTTAGATAAGGCTAAAGAGGTTTTTGTGGCATTTATGGATTTGGAAAAGGCGTACGACAGGGTGGATAGGGGGGCAATGTGGCAGATGTTGCAGGTGTATGGTATAGGAGGTAGGTTACTGAAAGCAGTGAAGAGTTTTTACGAGGATAGTGAGGCTCAAGTTAGACAAGGATGTGTGATGTCACCGTGGTTGTTTAATATATTTATAGATGGGGTTGTAAGAGAAATAAATGGGAGGGTTTTGGCAAGAGGCGTGGAGTTAAAAGATAAAGAATCACACAGTGGGAGTTGCCACAGTTGCTTTTTGCTGATGACACTGTGCTCTTGGGAGATTCTGAAGAGAAGTTGCAGAGGTTGGTGGATGAATTTGGCAGGGTATGTAAAAGAAGAAAATTAAAAGTGAATACAGGTAAGAGTAAGGATATGAGGATAACAAAAAGATTAGGTGATGAAAGATTGGATATCAGACTGGAGGGAGAGAATATGGAGGAGGTGAATGTATTCAGATATTTGGGAGTGGACGTGTCAGCAGATGGGTCTATGAAAGATGAGGTGAATCATAGAATTGATGAGGGGAAAAGGGTGAGCAGTGCACTTAGGAGTCTGTGGAGACAAAGAACTTTGTCCTTGGAGGCAAAGAGGGGAATGTATGAGAGTATAGTCTTACCAACGCTCTTATATGGGTGTGAAGCATGGGTGATGAATGTTGCAGCAAGGAGAAGGCTGGAGGCAGTGGAGATGTCATGTCTGAGGGCAATGTGTGGTGTGAATATAATGCAGAGAATTCGTAGCTTGGAAGTTAGGAGGAGGTGCGGGATTGCCAAAACAGTTGTCCAAAGGGCTGAGGAAGGGTTGTTGAGGTGGTTCGGACATGTAGAGAGAATGGAGCAAAACAGAATGACTTCAAGAGTGTATCAGTCCATAGTGGAAGGAAGGCGGGGTAGGGGTCAGCCTAAGAAAGGCTGGAGGGAGGGGGTAAAGGAGGTTTTGTGTGCGAGGGGCTTGGATTTCCAGCGGGCATGCGTAAGCGTGTTTGATAGGAGTGAATGGAGACAAATGGTTTTTGATACTTGACGTGCTGTTGGAGTGTGAGCAAAGTAACATTTATGAAGGGATTCAGGGAAACGGCAGGCCGGACTTGAGTCCTGGAGATGGGAAGTACAGTGCCTGCACTCTGAAGGAGGGGTTATAATGTTGCAGTTTAAAAACTGTAGTGTAAAGCACCCTTCTGGCAAGACAGTGATGGAGTGAATAATGGTGAAAGTTTTTCTTTTTTGGGCCACCCTGCCTTGGTGGGAATCGGCCAGTGTTTTAATAAAATTATAATATAATTATTCTTTTTCTTCTTTCAACGCACCGGCCGTATCCCACCAAGGCAGGGTGGTCCAAAAAGAAAAACAAAAGTTTCTCTTTTTAAATTTAGTAATTTGTACAGGAGAAAGGGTTACTAGCCCCTTGCTCCCAGCATTTTAGTTGCCTCTTACAACACGCATGGCTTACGGAGGAAGAATTTTGTTCCACTTTCCCATGGAGATAACAGGAAATAAACAACAAGAACAAGAACTAGTAAGAAAATAGAAGAAAACCCAGAGGGGTGTGTATATATACATATAAATGCTTGTACATGTATATGCAGTGTGACCTAAGTGTAAGAAGTAGCAAGACATCCCTGAAATCTTGTAATTTTTATTCACACAAAAAATATAAGATTTACTGTTATTCCATATTGCAATAAATAATGTCAACCCATTCACGACTGCATACTGGAATGGACAGTGACGTCATTTGTTTACTCTGAAACAGCCAAGCAATGGACCATTTCTCCTAGGTTGAGCTCTATTTCAAGGTACTTTTCATCGTGAAAGCAATTAATATCGTATCTATTTCTGTAATATATCTCCATTCTATCAAATGAGACCAAAAAAACGAGAATACAACCATAAAAACCATTCGAAATTACTGCAAAGGGGTGGCTAATTGCTGAGAAGTGAACTCCATTATTTATGCTTAGATTTCTTTCATTTTTGGTGTACGTTAAGAAGCATCTTTCCATCATACATTGCCCAAGTTTCAATAAGATAGTCCAACAAACAAATGAGATACAATTCCCAAGATCAAGAGCAAGAATCCCTCACCAGTGTCAAGGAACCTGCCTTGAGGTCTGCTCGCTTGTGGAAATTTTGCTCGCGTATGGAAGCAAAAAATCGACCCATCGACTGCTCGTATTTGGAAAAACTCGCACATGGACACTCTCGCAAGTAGAGGTTCCACTGTATATACAGAACATTAAACTCCAATATAAACCCTCCGCTCAAATATCTCCTTGATAGCTACAACAGAATGCAGTCACAATAAAAGGCACAAAGCATTCCTTGATATCCCTTGTGTTTGTCTCACACTACGCAAAAATGCAATGTACATACATAGCCCGAAGATCTGGAATTCATTACCCAAACCAGTAAAAGATCCCCTGACTGCATACTAACCAAACCAACCAAAACAACATCTAACCAGTTTGAAGCAATTCTCCCAAATATTATATGACCTCAAGTTTATTAAAACACTGTTTGCAACTTCAAGATTATTCTTCTTATAAACCTTCAACTTTGACAACCTCGCATTAGTATTAAAATTAAATAATAATGAATAATTAAAAACATACCCATTCTTATCCTGTCTAGACTTAAGAAGTTTTTAAGTACAGTGGACCCCCGACGTACAATGTCCCCAACCTACTTGAAAACCGACCTACGATGCGTTTCAGCATAAAAATTTGACCCCGACCTACATTGAAAAACTCGACCTACAGCATTCGTCCGATACGCACGTCCACGTGTCTGCGTGGCCTGAACGAGCCTCAGCTGGCCTGCCTTCAGTTAGTGTGCCATTGTTTACAAGCCAGAGTGGTCGTTCCCATGCATAGATTTGGAACATTTTCTATTTTTACAGTTTTTTAGTGCTTCTAACTGCTAAATAAGCCACCATGGGCCCAAAGAAAGCTTCTGGTGCCAACCCTGTGATAAAAAGGGTGAAAATTACTATTGAAATGAAAGAGATGATAGTGAATAAGTACGAAAGTGGAGTGCGTGCCTCTGAGCTGGCCAGGTTGTACAACAAACCCCAATCAATCATTTCTACTATCCTGGCCAACAAACAGGCAATCAAGGAAGCTGTTGTTGCAAAAGGTGCAAGTATCTTTACGAAACACAGATCGCAAGTGCTCGAAAATGTTGAGAGGCTGTTATTAGTGTGGATAAACAAAAAACAGATATCAGGAGACAGCATCTCTAGAGCGATCATATGTGAAAAGGCAAGGTAGTTGCATGACGATTTAATTAAAAAAAAAAAGCCTGTAACTAGTGGTGATGTGAGTGAATTTAAGGCCAGCAAAGGTTGGTTTGAGAGATTTAAGAATTGTAGTGGCATATATAGGGTGATAAGGCATGGTGAGGCTAGTTTGGACCAAAAATCGGCTGAAAAGTATGTGCAGAAATTCAAGGAGTACATAGAGGCTGAAGGATTGAAATCTGAACAAGTGTTTAACTGTGACGAAACAGGCCTGTTTTGGAAGAAAATACCAAACAGGACTTACATTACTCAGGAGCAAAAGGCACTCCCAGGACATAAGCCTATGAAAGACAGGCTTACTCTTTTGTTATGTGGTAATGCTAGTGGTGATTGCAAAGTGAAGCCTTTATTGGTGTATCACACTGAAACTCCTAGAGTATTCAGGAAAAACAATGTCCTCAAGGCTAATTTGTGTGTGATGTGGAGGGCAAACAGTAAGGCATGGGTCACTAGGGACTTCTTCTATGACTGGTTTCACCATGTGTTTGCCCCCCACTGAAAAATTACCTCCTGGAAAAGAAATTGGGCCTTAAGTGCCTCCTGTTATTAGACAATGCTCCTGGTCATCCTTCAGACTTGGCAGAGCGACTTTCTGGGGACATGAGCTTCATTAAGGTCAAATTTTTGCCTCCTAATACCACTCCTCTCCTCCAGCCCATGGACCAGCAGGTCATTTCCAATTTCAAAAAACTCTACACAAAAGTTATGTTTCAAAAGTGCTTTGCAGTGACCTCAGACACTCGATTGACCCTAAGAGAGTTTTGGAAAGATCACTTTAGTATCCTCAGTTGTGTAAACCTTATAGGTAAGGCTTGGGAGGGAGTGACTAAGAGGACCTTGAACTCTGCTTGGAGGAAACTGTGGCCACAATGTGTACAAGAGAGGGATTTTGAAGGGTTTGGGGCTAACCCTCAGGAGCCTATGCCAGTTGTGGAATCTATTGTGGCATTGAGGAAGTCCTTGGGGTTGGAGGTTAGTGGGGAAGGTGTGGAAGAGTTGGTGGTGGAGGACGATGAAGAACTAACCACTGATGAGCTGCAAGAGCATCTGCAACAACAAGAGGCCAGACCTGAGGAAACTGCTTCAGAGGAGGAGAGAGAAAAATTGAAGAAGTTGCCTTCTTCAAAGATTAAGGAAATGTTTGAAAAGTGGCTTGAGATGCAAACCTTTATGGATGAAAACCACTTTCACACAGCTATTGCAAGCCGTGTTGGCAACCCGTACAATGACAATGTTGTGAACCACTTTTGAAAAATCTTAAAGGAACATGAAGTACAGAGCTCTATTGAAAGATTTTTGGTGCGACAGACGTCCAGTGACTGTCAAGTTGTTCCCAGTGGCATTAAAAGAAGGGAAAATTATCCCAGAAAAGGAAATTCTACCTAAAGTCCTCATGGAAAGGGATTCCCCTTCCAAAAAAATAACCTACATCATCTCCCCTCCTCCCATCTCATCACTCATCGGCACATCTTCAATAAAGGTGTCATTTATTGTTCATTACACAATAATATACAGTTATTATGCATGTCTCCTTGATTGTCTGTGTAGGAAAATGTATATTTCATGTGGTAATTTTTTTTTTTCATACTCTGGGGTGTCAGGAACGGATGAATTTGATTTCCATTATTTCTTAGGGAAAAATTAATTCAACCTACGATCATTTCGTCTTATGACGGGCTCTCAAGAACGGATTAATATCGTAAGTTGGGGGTCCACTGTATTAGGATTAGTCTGCTTGAAATGCTCCGGCATGATAGTGGCTTTCTTTGTAATAAACAAATTAAAATTGTAATTACACACTGTAACCTTTGCAAAGAAATAAAATCTTTATTTTTATCTTAATATTTTACACGGCATTTTAAGCAGATATTCGCAACACGTGAGATCACTGCAACAGCAATAGATATGAAATTATTACAGCAGTACACTATGTACTCCAGTTAATTTTATGCTGTTACGATTTAATATTGCATCTTTACGTTTGTTTACATTTCTCTCAACTGCGAATGTTTGTAAGTGTTTGTGTGCATAAATTTTGAAAAATTTTAACTTTTTATTATATATTTGTGTATATTTTATGGGAGTAAATGATAAAATAGACATCTATATATATATATCTTATGCATTCATGATATACCCAACTTTTTCTTAATTTTTTTTCATATTTCTAGGCTGTGTGGTTTGTCTGCGAGTTTTTTCAAATTGTCACAAATCTCTAAATATTGTTCCAATACATTTATTGAAAAAATCTGCGTATTGGAGTTTACCTGGAGAGAGTTCCGGGGGTCAACGCCCCCGCGGCCCGGTCTGAGACCAGGCCTCCTGGTGGATCAGAGCCTGATCAACCAGGCTGTTGCTGCTGGCTGCACGCAAACCAACATACGAGCTACAGCCCGGCTGATCAGGAACTGACTTTAGGTGCTTGTCCAGTGCCAGCTTGAAGACTGCCAGGGGTCTGTTGGTAATCCCCCTTATGTGTGCTGGGAGGCAGTTGAACAGTCTCGGGCCCCTGACACTTATTGTATGGTCTCTTAACGTGCTAGTGACACCCCTGCTTTTCATTGGGGGGATGGTGCATCGTCTGCCAAGTCTTTTGCTTTCGTAATGAGTGATTTTCGTGTGCAAGTTCGGTACTAGTCCCTCTAGGATTTTCCAGGTGTATATAATCATGTATCTCTCCCTCCTGCGTTCCAGGGAATACAGGTTTAGGAACCTCAAGCGCTCCCAATAATTGAGGTGTTTTATCTCCGTTATGCGCGCCGTGAAAGTTCTCTGTACATTTTCTAGGTCGGCAATTTCACCTGCCTTGAAAGGTGCTGTTAGTGTGCAGCAATATTCCAGCCTAGATAGAACAAGTGACCTGAAGAGTGTCATCATGGGCTTGGCCTCCCTAGTTTTGAAGGTTCTCATTATCCATCCTGTCATTTTTCTAGCAGATGCGATTGATACAATGTTATGGTCCTTGAAGGTGAGATCCTCCGACATGATCACTCCCAGGTCTTTGACGTTGGTGTTTCGCTCTATTTTGTGGCCAGAATTTGTTTTGTACTCTGATGACGATTTAATTTCCTCATGTTTACCATATCTGAGTAATTGAAATTTCTCATCGTTGAACTTCATATTGTTTTCTGCAGCCCACTGAAAGATTTGGTTGATGTCTGCCTGGAGCTTTGCAGTGTCTGCAATGGAAGACACTGTCATGCAGATTCGGGTGTCATCTGCAAAGGAAGACACGGTGCTGTGGCTGACATCCTTGTCTATGTCGGATATAAGGATGAGGAACAAGATGGGAGCGAGTACTGTGCCTTGTGGAACAGAGCTTTTCACCGTAGCTGCCTCGGACTTTACTCTGTTGACGACTACTCTCTGTGTTCTGTTAGTGAGGAAATTATAGATCCATCGACCGACTTTTCCTGTTATTCCTTTAGCACGCATTTTGTGCGCTATTACGCCATGGTCACACTTGTCGAAGGCTTTTGCAAAGTCTGTATATATTACATCTGCATTCTTTTTGTCTTCTAGTGCATTTAGGACCTTGTCGTAGTGGTCCAATAGTTGAGACAGACAGGAGCGACCTGTTCTAAACCCATGTTGCCCTGGGTTGTGTAACTGATGGGTTTCTAGATGCATGGTGATCTTGCTTCTTAGGACCCTTTCAAAGATTTTTATGATATGGGATGTTAGTGCTATTGGTCTGTAGTTCTTTGCTGTTGCTTTACTGCCCCCTTTGTGGAGTGGGGCTATGTCTGTTGTTTTTAGTAACTGTGGGACGACCCCCGTGTCCATGCTCCCTCTCCATAGGATGGAAAAGGCTCGTGATAGGGGCTTCTTGCAGTTCTTGATGAACACAGAGTTCCATGAGTCTGGCCCTGGGGCAGAGTGCATGGGCATGTCATTTATCGCCTGTTCGAAGTCATTTGGCGTCAGGATAACATCGGATAGGCTTGTGTTAATCAAATTTTGTGGCTCTCTCATAAAAAATTCATTTTGATCTTCGACTCTCAGTCTGGTTAGCGGCTTGCTAAAAACTGAGTCATATTGGGACTTGAGTAGCTCACTCATTTCCTTGCTGTCATCTGTGTAGGACCCATCTTGTTTAAGTAGGGGCCCAATACTGGACGTTGTTCTCGATTTTGATTTGGCATAGGAGAAGAAATACTTTGGGTTTCTTTCGATTTCATTTATGGCTTTTAGTTCTTCCCGCGATTCCTGACTCCTAAAGGATTCTTTTAGCTTAAGTTCGATGCTTGCTATTTCTCTGACCAGTGTCTCCCTGCGCATTTCAGATATATTGACCTCTTTTAGCCGCTCTGTTATTCTTTTCCGTCGCCTGTAAAGGGAGCGCCTGTCTCTTTCTATTTTACATCTACTCCTCCTTTTTCTTAGAGGAATAAGCCTTGTGCATACATCGAGTGCCACCGAGTTAATCTGTTCTAGGCATAAGTTTGGGTCTGTGTTGCTTAGTATATCTTCCCAGCTTATATCGGTTAGGACTTGGTTTACTTGGTCCCACTTTATGTTTTTGTTATTGAAGTTGAATTTGGTGAATGCTCCCTCGTGACTAGTCTCATTTTGTCGGTCTGGGGCTCCACGCATACATGTCTGAACCTCAATTATGTTGTGATCTGAGTATATTGTTTTTGATATGGTGACATTTCTTATCAGATCATCATTGTTAGTGAATATGAGGTCTAGTGTATTCTCCAGTCTAGTAGGCTCTATTATTTGCTGGTTTAAATTGAATTTTGTGCAGAGATTTAAAAGCTCGTGTGAGTGTGAGTTTTCATCAGAGCTGCCTCCTGGTGTTATTTCTGCAACAATATTATTTGCTATATTCCTCCATTTTAGGTGCCTTAAGTTGAAATCCCCCAGGAGCAAGATGTTGGGTGCAGGAGCTGGAAGATTTTCCAGACAGTGGTCAATTTTTAACAGCTGTTCCTGGAATTGCTGGGAAGTTGCATCCGGAGGCTTGTAGACTACCACAATGACTAGGTTTTGGTTCTCGACCTTTACTGCTAAAACTTCCACCACATCATTTGAGGCATTAAGCAGTTCTGTGCAAACAAGTGACTCTGCAATGTACAGGCCAACCCCCCCCTTTTGCCTGTTCACTCTGTCACATCTGTATAGGTTGTAACCTGGGATCCATATTTCGTTGTCCAAGTGATCCTTTATGTGGGTCTCAGTGAAAGCCGCGAACATTGCCTTTGCCTCTGCAAGCAGTCCACGGATGAAAGGTATTTTGTTGTTTGTTGCTGGCTTTAGACCCTGTATATTTGCAAAGAAGAATGTTATCGGACTGGTGGTATTGTTGGTACTGGGGGGGGATTTTTTTTCCGGCATTAGTATCTGTATCTGTTGGTTTGGAGTCAAGGGTCAACTGTGTACATTAATGACCAAAGTAATAATTGAAAATTCAACAAAGGATGCCTGTACAGTGGTACCCTGAGTTTCGTATAGCTCCCAACTCAAATAATTATGTAAGTGTTTTATTGTAAGAGCTTTTGTAAGTGTATTTTTGGGGGTCTACAACAGACTAATCTAATTTACATTATTCCTTATGGGAACAAATTCGTTCGGTAACGGCACTCGAGCAGCTTTCGAGAAAGAGTTATGGCTGAAACACAGGGTACCACTGTATCTTTAATTTATAAAATAATTTTTAAAATATTACTCTATGAAAGAATTAAGTAATGCAAAATGATGTAAATACTAGAAAAGTTAAACACGGCTTATCATCAATGACACTGCTGCAGTTTATGACTTACCCGTCCATGAGGCATCAAGTCATGATCATCTCCCCCAAGAAGTGGCTGAAACATAAGCAGAAATAATAAATACAAAGCAATCACTTTCTTCAGCAGTATAACTCATATACACCTACCATCCGACTTACGACCTGCTCGACTTACAACCACTCGACTTACGACCGTGTTTTTTATGCCAAATTTCTGGGAAATAAACAACTATTTGTGTTGTACAGTGTTTATCCTAAACCTTACAGTATAAAATACAGTACTAACAACATAAAAAGTAAAGTAAAACATGAAATACCAAAATAAAACAATAAAATAAAGTCATTACAAAAATGTTTTGTTGATATTCAGTAGTAAAGTTCGACTTACGACTATTTCGACTTACGACCGCTTTCTCGGAATCGAACTCGGTCGTAAGTCGGATGGTAGGTGTATACATTTTTTTCCCACCAAGGCAGAGTGACCCACACAGAAAGAAAAAGCCAAAAAGAAAGAAAAAACTTTCATCATCATTCAACACTTTCACCATCACCCATACGTGATCACTGTCTTTGAAGAGGCACTCAGGTACAACAGTTTAGATGTCCCTCCAAACTGCTAGTATCCCAAACCCCTCCTTTAAAGTGCAGGAATTGTACTTACCACTTCCAGGCCTAAAGTCCAGCTAACCGGTTTCCCTGAATCCCTTAAGATTTATATTGAATCTACAACTAGTTTTATGACTAAGACACTGTGATTAATCTAAAACTTGTAAAAATTTGAAAGAAAAGGGGATTATTACAGAATTGATAATTCAGTTATACACTTAAGTATCTAATAGCACCTTAATTATTTTAACAAGTAAGTTTATGAACTACAGTAGATATTTACAGTTAAAATAAAGAAGCTAATGGATATAATAGTAAAAGAATGTATTAAAAGCAAAATCAGTAGCACCTGAGGTAGTCTATAGCACCTGGAGTATTTTAATGGCAAAATAGTGAACTTATTACGCTTGAGCCCCTGAGAATAGCACTTTGATAATTTTAACAATTGTGAATATATGAACTGAGGTAGTTATTTAAAGCTAAAATAAGGGAGAATATATATAAGGGACTAAATTAAGTAAAGTTACACAAAGTTCAATGGACAGATAATCACTATGATATAATATAATGGCAAAATAGTGAACTTATTACACTTTAGCACCTGAGAATAGCACCTTGATTATTTTAACAATTGTGAATTTATTTATTTATTTATTTATTATAAATTTGTGCACACATACAGAGGTACAAAAAAAAAAAATACAGATAAGAGCAGTATGCCAAAGCCACTTATACTATGCATAGCATTACGGGCTGGCTTAAAATTAACTTAAGATTAACTAAGCAATGATGAAGTCAGTGATAAAACATTAATGTAAACAGATTACTATAAAGCACAAGTGAGTATTACAAAGACAGGTCATATGAAGGATTCTGTAAGGTAGTGTATTTAAAAATAATAAAGTTAGATTCGGTTTTAGGTTTAACATTTATGTGATATAATTGTGAGAAACATTTAAGATATACAATTTATAAGGTTCAGTTATTCAGTATTTATTTGGTTTTGGGTGAGTAAGTGATCTTTGAATAGAGACTTGAATTTATAAGCAGGTAGTGTTTCTTTTATATTTACAGGTAATGAATTCCAGATTTTAGGGCCTTTTATGTGCATTGAGTTTTTGCATAGTGTGAGATGAACACGAGGAACATCAAAGAGTGATCTGTGCCTTGTGTTATGGTCATGTGTTCTGTTGAGGTTGGCAAGGAGATGTTTGAGGGGAGGGTTAATATCAGAGTTAAGTGTTCTATGTATGTAATAGGTGCAGTAATAAGTATGGATGTTTTGTATGGTGAGTAGGTTTAGTGTATTGAATATTGGTGGAGTGTGCTGCCTGTAGTGAGAATTTGTTATCATTCTAACTGCAGCCTTTTGTTGGGTAATTAGTGGTCTGAGATGGTTAATTGTTGTTGAGCCCCATGCACAAATTCCATAGGTGAGATAGGGGTAAATAAGAGAGTGATATAGGGCCAGGAGGGCTGACTGTGGAACATAGTACCGTATCTTCGATAGTATGCCTACAGTCTTGGAAATTTTCTTAGAAATTTGTTGTATATGTGTATGAAATTTGAGTCTATTATCAAGGTGGATTCCTAAGAATTTTCCCTCTGTTAGCTTTGTGATAGGTGATCCGTTTATCATTATGTTAAGAGGGACATCTGTAGCTCTGTTACCAAACTGAATGAAGTAGGTTTTGTCAATGTTTAGTGTAAGTTTGTTAGTCCTCATCCAGGTAGATATTTTCTGTAATTCGGTATTTACAGTATTGGCTAGTGTGACTGGGCTCGGGTGAGAGAAGACGTATGTAGTGTCATCTGCAAATAGTGTGGGTTTGAGTAATTGCGAAGCATTTGGAAGGTCATTTATGTATAGGAGAAAGAGAAGAGGGCCAAGGACACTTCCCTGTGGGACACCAACTGTAATTGGTTGCGCAGAAGAGTTTGCCCCATTTGCGTACACATATTGGCTTCTGTTGCTGAGGTATGACTTGAGGTAGTTGAGGGAGTGCCCTCTTATACCATAGTGTGACAATTTTACGTGGAGCAAGTCATGGTCAACTGTATCAAAAGCTTTACGTAAGTCAATGAAGATCCCCAGTGGGAGTTCTTTTTTCTCTATTGCAGTGTATATATGTTCTAGCATGTGTATAATAGCATCATTAGTATTTTTATTAGGCCTGAATCCAAATTGGCAGGGGTTGAGTATGTTTTGGGAGATAAGGTAGGAGTAGATTCGTTTATGAATTAATTTTTCGAAGATTTTTGAGAGAGGGTGTAAGTTGGATATTGGCCTATAGTTATTCAACTCTGTTTGGTTTCCTCCTTTGTGGATCGGGGTGACCCTTGCTATTTTGAGTACTGTAGGGAAGGTGGAGGATTCAATGGATTTGTTAAAGAGTGTTGCAATGATTGGAGATAGCACTTGTGACACTTTTTTGTATATAAAGGGTGGTAAGGTACTTAAATCTCCTGCCTTGTTTTTTAGTGCATTGATAATAAGGGAGACTTCGTATGGGTTAGTCGGAGCTAGGAACAGTGTGTTCGGGTAGTTGCCGGTGAGGTAGTCATTTGGTGGGGTATCTGAGCTTGGGATTTTATTGGCAAGGTTTTGTCCTATAGTGGAGAAGAAATCATTGAGTCTGTTTGCTGTTTCTGTTGGTGGGAGTTGGGGTTCATCTGATTTTGCTAATTTTATTTCGCTATTTCGTGATATCTTTTTTGTTCCCAGAATTTCTGATAGGGTTTTCCAGGTCTTTTTTATATCACCTCGTAAGTTGGATAATCTGTTCTCATAATACAATTTTTTTGCCCTTCTTATCAGGCTGGTTAGGATTGACGAGTAACGTTTTGTTTGGTCTCTGGTTATGTGACCCATTCTGTACTGTTTTTCATATTGGTGTTTTGTATTTATGGATTTGAGAATGCTGGGTGTTAGCCAGGGACTGTTCAGTCTCTTTGCTGTCATCTGTTTAGTTTTTTTAGGGCAGTGCTTGTTATAGAGGTATTGGGTCTTTTTCACAAAATATTACTCTGCTCACACTCCAACAGCTCGTCAGGTCCCTAAAATCATTCATCTCCATTCACTCCTATCTCTAACACACTCACGCATGTTTGCTGGAAGTCCAAGCCCCTCGCACAAAAAACCTCCTTTTACCCCCTCCTCCAACCTTTCCTAGGATGAACCCTACCCTGCCTTCCTTCCACTACAGATTTATATGTTCTCCAAGTCATTCCACTTTATTCCATCCTCTTTAAATGACCAAACCCCTCTTCAGCCTTATAATATTTTTAGTAACTCCACACCTCCTCCTAATTTCCACACTACATATTCTCTGCATAATATTTAAACCACACATTAGGAATGAATGGAGGTGAATTATTTTTGGAACCTGATGAGCTGTTGGGGTGTGAGCAGGATAATATTTTGTGAAGGGATCCAGGGAAACCGGTTAGCCAGACTGAGTCTTGGAGGTGGGAAGTACAATGCCTGCAATTTAAAGGAGGGGTTTGGGATATTGGCTGTTTGTAGTGACATCTAAACTGTCATATTTGGGCATCTCTACAAGGACAATAATTATGTGTGAATGGTGGGAGATGCATGACATGTTGAAAAAAATTTGTATCATAATCTATATTTTGTTCTTGAATCAAATACTTAGAGGTGAGGAAATGGATAAAGAGAAATACTGAGAAAAGAAGTCACTGGTAGTCATGGTTTATGGTCTGGCCTCACAATACTATATTAACCCTTTCAGGGTTGGTGCCATACTAGTACGGCTTGCACGCCAGGATTGGTGTTGTACTAGTACGCATAAACTCTAGCACCTTCAAATCTAGCGAGAGAAAGCTGGTAGGCCTACATATGGAAGAATGGGTCTATGTAGGCAGTGTGCGCAGTATAAAAAAGATCCTGCAGCACACAGTGCACGAGAAAAAAAAAAACTCCGAACGTGTTTTTGGTTGAAAACAGCGACTTTGCAGTGTATTTTCGCATGCTATTTATGATTGTATTTTAGTTTTCCTGGTCTCATTTTATAGAATGGAAGACATATTATGGAAATTGAGATGATTTTGATTGGTTTCACAATGAAAAGTACCTTGAAATTGAGCTCAAAGTAGCAGAAATGTTTGATTTTTGTCAAAGTGCAAAAGTAAACAAAACATGTCATGCGTCCAATACACGTCAACTGGCGAGTCTAATATTCTTTCACAAGTGCGCTGATATTATTTATACCATTTCTACACTAACGCAGTAGTCTGCATAACAGTAAATCTTCTATTTTTTGCGAGAATAAAAATTCAAAGTAGAAAACAAAAGAAATGTAACAGAGGCCTGGGGACGTGACTAATGAACAGAAGAAATGTTATTTTAGTGCCAGGAATGTCTGTCTTGTTTATTCTGGACCCTATTTGGAAATTGGCATCTTTTGAAATTTGTGTGAAATTGGTAAAATTGCCAATTTCTAACCACCTTATTGGATAGTTGAAATCAGTAAATGGGTGGTTTCTTGTACTCATTCGATAGAAAAAAATGGAGTTCTAGTGAAATAGTTATGATTTTTGTCAACTGGTACATTGGAATTGGCCGAAGATAGGCTCAAAGTGGGCAAAATCGCCGATGCGTAAACATCATCGAGACTGCTAACTTCGCAAGAGCATAATTCCATAAGTTTTCCATCAAATTTCATACTTTTGGTGTCATTATGATCGGGAAAAGATTCTCTATCATTCCATAAGATTTTTTTTTTTTTTTTTTTAAATTTCCGACCCTGAGAACAAGTTTAGGAGAGGGCCTGCCGACCCTGAAAGGGTTAAGCAAACTAAAAGAAATTTATCATCACAGTCTCACCTGGCTATGTTGCTGCTGATCATGTCCATCCTGTCCAAGGAGGGACTGTTGAAAGACAAAACACTGTTAAAAAAACAGTAAAAATCTTTTTCATTTTAATATAGGCACAAAAGAATAAAACATAATTTACAGATGGCCATAACAGCTTGTAAGACAGGGCAACAAAGGAGGCGTAACATCAAATTTGTCATTAAGATGTTTAGTTGAAACAAGGTAAGGGCACCAGCCTGTGCTGTGGTCTACTCAATTTTTTACTTTACTAAGACCAACTGTAAATTGTCATGCTTCGATTTCACCACCTCTATTCAATCACATCGTAAAATGCAGGTTATTGAGCCAATTTCAATAACAAGTAATTTTTTTGTAATTGAATAATTGTCATTTACAACCTGTCTCAATGTACTTGTGACTAATTATGCATTGCATAATTAGTGACTTTATTTTGTGCTTACTTTCATATCAAATTATGAATATCAACAGTAACTTCATCGTATGGGTCAAGAGAAAAAATTACGATGTTGTTATCCTTAATACTACTGCTATTATGCAGAAAATTCGGAGTGTGGAAATTAGGAGAAGGTGTGGAGTTAATAAAAGTACTAGTCAGAGGGCTGAAGAGGGATTGTTGAGGTGGTTTGGTCATTTAGAGAATGGATCAAAGTAGAATGACATGGAGAGCGTATATATCTGTAGGGGAAGGAAAGCGGGGTAGGGGTCGTCCTCAAAAAGGTTGGAGGGAGGGGGTAAAGGAGTTTTGTGGGCGAGGGGCTTGGACTTCCAGCAAGCGTGCATGAGCGTGTTAGGAGTGAATGGAGACGAATGGTATTTGGGACCTGACGATCTGTTGGAGTGTGAGCAGGGTAATATTTAGTGAAGGGATTCAGGGAAACCGGTTATTTTTATATAGCCGGACTTGAGTCCTGGAAATGGGAAGTACAGTGCCTGCACTCTAAAGGAGGGGTTTGGGATATTAGCAGTTTGGAGGGATATGTTGTGTATCTTTATATGTATATGCTTCTAAACTGTTGTATTCTGAGCACCTCTGCAATAACAGTGATTATGTGTGAGCGAGGTGAAAGTGTTGAATGATGATGAAAGTATTTTCTTTTTGAGTATTTTCTTTCTTTTTCTGAGTCACCCTGCCTCGGTGGGAGACGGCCGATTTGTTAAAAAAAAAAAAAAAATCTGTTAATCTCATTACATGAGCTTTCATTCTATGACCACTGTTGTAAAATAACCTTGCAAAGTATCTGAAGACCACAACTGTGTTTTGGTTTCTTCTAATGCTATTGTGACTTTATAATAAGGACCTAACTGCTTTAAATCCATGCTGGCTTGGGTCATATAGGTATGATTTACTATAAAAAATTTAATTTGTTATCTCACCACCCTTTCAAACTTTTAAAGAATAATAAGGCCCAATAACATGACTGTAACAATATACAAATAACTCGCAGTGAGGAGAAAGAAACTCATGTAGATGTTTTGGTCCAACCATTAACTAGTGGTCATAGTTAGACCGAAACATCAACATGGTTCCTTTCTCCTATGTGCAGGTTATTTGTTGTATTTTCAAACTTTTATAATGTGTGTGATGTATGTGACACAAGTCTAATTTTATGCTATTGATATGCTGCCTCCTCTATGCAAAAGGGCTATTTCCACATTTTTTAAAGTCTCTGGAATTTTGTCTACATCTAAGCTCTTTCTCCAACAAATACTGACTTTCCATGCTAGTGGTATCCTGCACTTCTTCATAAATAAAGTTTTGGGGACTAGTCCCAGGTGCTGCCTCTAAATTCAAGGATCCCTATTCAATGGATTTTTTAAATTAAGGAAAAAAAAAATTGACCAGGCAGATACTGGAATCCTAAAATTGGAAAAAAACCTCTAATTCCAGATTTTGTCAGTAGCAATAGTGTCTTAGTTAACTGTTTGCCAAACACATTCATATTTTGTGTATATACCTTGTATGCATGTATAAAGAGGTTACATTAATTTGGTAAAGAGAGATAAAGAACTAAAGATTTACTTGGTCATTAGTGATTGTCAGGAAAAGGAGAGAGGGAGGACAGGAGGGAGTAAGAAGAGGGGGAGGAAGGAGGGGAAGGAAAGGAAGGTGGCAGAAAGGAAAGGGGAGGGGGGAAAAGACAGGGGTGGGTGGATAGCCACTGTCCCAATGAGAGAGTCCCAAACCTTGGCAGAGGTGAGAGGAGAGGGGGATGGGCTGTCTGAGCACAGGAGGGAGACCTGGCAGTGTGTTTATATCAGACATATGATTAGCAGGGTGGGCATATTTTTATGATAATTTATAAAAAACTAAACCTGCATGGGGTATTCAGCACTGGCACTGGTAGAGAGCATTCTACTGTATAACAAGCAGTAAGAAAAAGAAGTAATGAGTGAGGAATCAATACTATCGGCTTAACTTACCTCTCCATGGTGTTCCTGATCATGCCCATCCTGTCCAAGCTGGCTCTGTTAAAATATGAAAAAATGTCAAACTTTGAATACACAGACACAATACAAGGAATAAGTATCTCTGACACAAACTACTGATATATTCCATGTAATAAAATGCTCAAAAATTTGGAACTCACTGCCTGAAAATGCCAAAAGTTCCTTGTCTGCCAACATCTTTAGTAATATTGTTAGCATTTTAACTGTGTCTGACTTACTAGTAGGAGGGTGATAACTGTGTGTCTGACACACTGTTATGCACAAATTTTTGTGCTTTCAACAATGCCACCTGCCAATATTTTTGGGTCTCCTACAACTTCTATCTGCCTTTGAAAAAATCAAAGGCTAGAGATGGTTACCACTGCCTAACTAGCAACAGTAAACAATGAAATCAGGAGCTGTTGTTCCACCACCAGCTTCCATACATGCAAACAGGGTGTGGAAACTGCCAAGATGCTTATTCATTCCAAATTTATTACAATTTCATGATACTAACAGTGGAATTCAGCCAAAAGAACACTATGTATTTTTAACCTAGGATAATCCAATAAGGCCAATGGATGGGTAAGCAGTGTATTCATGAATGAAAACAAATTATACAATAGCTCAATAGACAACAAAAAATATTGATTAATGAAGTGAAGTATTCCTGAAAGAAACATTTAAGTGGTTACTTGAATTTTATTTCTCCTTCTTTTTCCTTCCCATTTGTTGTTGAGGTGGTTCGGACATGTAGAGAGAATGGAGAGAAACAGAGTGACTTCAAGAGTGTATCAGTCTGTAGTGGAAGGAAGGCGGGGTAGGGGTCGGCCTAGGAAAGGTTGGAGGGAGGGGGTAAAGGAGGTTTTGTGTGCGAGGGGCTTGGACTTCCAGCAGGCATGCGTGAGCGTGTTTGATAGGAGTGAATGGAGACAAATGGTTTTTAATACTTGACGTGCTGTTGGAGTGTAAGCAAAGTAACATTTATGAAGGGGTTCAGGGAAACCGGCAGGCCGGACTTGAGTCCTGGAGATGGGAAGTACAGTGCCTGCACTCTGAAGGAGGGGTGTTAATGTTGCAGTTTAAACACTGTAGTGTAAAGCACCCTTCTGGCAAGACAGTGATGGAGTGAATGATGGTGAAAATTTTTCTTTTTCGGGCCACCCTGCCTTGGTGGGAATCGGCCAGTGTGATAATAAAATAAATAATTTTTCTCATAACACCCTTTGCTCTTTCTCACTTACATCAACGATCTCTCCAACGTATCTCATCTCCTTAAACCTGTTCGGTTCACAGATGACAAGACTTCTGTGTTCTCCCACTCAAATCCAACTGCTCTTATTGACACTGTTAATGACGAGCTACTAAAAATACCTACCTGGACAACCACTGGAAAACTCACCCTTAACCATTTCACTGGCTGTGCCATAGTACTACTATGGCTTTGAGGTCATTGGCTGTGCTATAGTACTATGGCTTTGAGGTCACTGGCTGTGCCATAGTACTCTGGCTTTGAGGTCATTGGGTGTGCTATGGTACTATGGCTTTGAGGTCACTGGCTGTGCTATAGTACTATGGCTTTGAGGTCACTGGGTGTGCTATGGTACTACACCATGAGCTCAGCTCACTCACATAAGTTGTGAGTGGCAAATTTGGACTTAGATATGAGAGAATGAGTACGTGGTAAGTGCGCACCATATAAACAAAATCCTGCAGTATGCAGTGCATGAGAAAAAACTGGAACCTTTTTTTTTTTTTTTTGGTTTAAAACAGTGAGTTTGCGGTGTATTTCTGTATGGTTTTTATAGTTGTATTCTCAGTTTCTTGGTCTCATTTGATACAATGGAAGATAGATTACAGAAACAGATAATTTTAATTACTTTCAAGACTGAAAACAGCTTGAAATTGAGCATAAATTAGTGGAAATACATATTCAAATTTTTGCCGATATTCAAGAGTAAACAAATCACGCCACTCATCTGATGCACATCCAACTGGTGGGTCTAATGTGCATTCATGAATGTGCTGATCTTATTTATACAATTATTACAATACAGTGAAACCTCTACTTGCGAGCGCATCCACATGCAAATTTTTCCAAATACGAGCAGTCGATGGATCAATTTTTTACTTCCATACATGAGCAAAATTCCCATAAGCAAGCAGACCTCAAGACAGGTTCCTTGATGCTGGTGAGGGGCTCTTCCTCTTGATCTAGGGAATTGTATCTCATTTGTTTGTTGGGCTATCTTATTGAAGCTTGGGCAATGTATGATGGAAAGATGCTTCTTAACCCTTAACCCGTAAACGGTCCAAGCAGATCTACGTTCACATGCGTAGTGCTCCAAAAGTAGATCTACGTTTTTTTAAATATTTTCAAAAAAAAAAAAAAGAAACGTAGATCAAAGTATTTTTGCACGCTTTCAAATGTAAAAAAAAAAAAAGATCTACTTTTTTTACATACTATCAAATGTTAAAAAAACGTATATATACATTTGGACCGTTTACAGGTTAAACTGTTCAAACGCAGATCTACGTTTTTTCAACATTTGAAAGTATGTAAAAAAAGTAGATCTTCTTTTCTTTTTTTACATTTGAAAAAGTGCAAAAAAAACTTTGATCTATTTTTTTTTTTGTTATACTATTTGAAAATATTTAAAAAAAAAAACATAGATCTACTTTTGGAGCACTACGAATGTGAACGTAGATCTGCTTGGACAGTTTAACCCTTTCAGGGTCCAAGGCCCAAATCTGGAGTCACGCACCAGTGTCCAAGAATTTAAAAAAAAAAAATTTGTTATTTTTTCTTATGAAATCGTAGAGAATCTTTTTGTGAAGGTAATAAAACAAAAAGTATGAAATTTGGTGGAAAATTGACGAAATTATGCTCTCGCGAATTTTGATGTGTCAGCGATATTTACGAATCGGCGATTTTGCCGACTTTGACTCCCATTTTAGGCCAATTACATTATTCCAATCAACCAAATTCTTAGCTATTTCACTAGTATTACTTCTATTCTATCGATTGAGCACAAGAAATCGCCAAGTCAACTGTTTCAACTACAAAATAAAGTGATCGGAAATTGTTAATTTGGCCAATTTAACACAAAGTTCAAAATATTCCAATTTCAAAATAGGGTCCAGAATGAACAATGTAGGCATTCCTGGCACTAAACTAACATTTCCTCTGTTCATTAGTTATGTTTTGAGGCTTTACAAATAAATTCCATTTTGATTTTTTATTCACATAATGAATTTTTATTCACACCAAAAAATAGAAGATTTACTGTTATGCAATACTGTAATAATTGTATAAATATCATCACCATATTTGTGAATGTATATTAGACCCACCAGCTGGCGTGTATTAGACGTGTGAGGTCGTTTGTTTACTCTTGAATATCGGCAAAAATTTAACATTTCTGCTACTTTGAGCTCAGTTTCAAGCCATTTCCAGTGCTAAAACCAATCAAAATCATCTCTATTTCTGTAATATGTCTTCCATTCTATCAAATGAGACCAAGAAATCGCAAATACAACTATAAAAAACATACGAAAAAACACTGCAAAGTTGCTGTTTTAATCGAAAAATCATGATTTCATTTTTTTTCTCTCATTATACACAGTGTGCTGCAGGATCTGTTTTATGTGGTGCACACATACCACATAGATGTATTCTCTCATATCTAGGCCCAAATGTACCACTCACAGTTTATCAGAGTGAGCTGAGCTCATGGCGTAGATCTACGGTTTGGACCCTGAATGTAAAGCCGTAGATCTACGGGACGGACCCTGAAAGGGTTAAGGGTTAATGTACACCAAAAATGAAAGAAATCTAAGCATAAATAATGGAGTTCATTTCTCAGCAATTAGCCACCCCTTAGTGGTATTTTTGTATGGTTTTTATGGTTGTATTCTCAGTTTTTTGGTCTCATTTGATAGAATGGAAGATATATTAGAGAAATAGATATGATTTTGATTGCTTTCACTACGAAAAGTACCTTGAAATTGAGCTCAGCATAGGAAAAATGTTCGACTGTTTTGGCTATGTTCAAGAGTAAAGAAGTGACATCACTGTCCATTCCAATATGCAGTCGTGAATGGGTTTACATTATTTATACAATTATTGCAATAAGGCACAACAGTAAATCTTATATTTTTTGTGTGAATAAAAATTATAAGTTATTTATATTGTAATAATAATAATACAAAATAATAATAATAATAATAATAATAATAATAATAATAATAATAATAATAATAATAATAATAATAATAATATGTATAATAATAATAGTATAATATAATACAATAATAATAATAATAATAATAATAATACTGTAATAATATTTAGTGAAGGGATTCAGGGAAACCGGTTATTTTTATATAGCCGGACTTGAGTCCTGGAAATGGGAAGTACAATGCCTGCACTCTAAAGGAGTGGTTCGGGATATTAGCAGTTTGGAGGGATATGTTGTGTATCTTTATACGTATATGCTTCTAAACTGTTCTGTTCTGAGCACCTCTGCAAAAACAGTGATTATGTGTGAGTGTGGTGAAAGTGTTGAATGATGATGAAAGTATTTTCTTTTTGGGGATTTTTTCTTTTTTGGGTCACCCTGCTTCAGTGGGAGACGGCCGACTTGTTAAAAAAAAAATAATAATAATAATATATATTTTTTTTTTTTTTTTTTTTTTTTTTTTTTTTTTTTCAACAAGTGTTTACCACAACAAAGAGGGAGTGGTTGTAGCCGCCTCCACCTGTTACATAATGACATATTTTATTCATTCTAGAGTATGTATCAGGTTTCTATGTTATTTATATTGTTTGTTATTTCATATCAGATGAACTGTGAAGGATAAATAAGCCGTACAGATGATATTAGCGAAATTATTCAAGAAGTATTTTGTCCTGTCTCCAGACAAACTCTCGTCCACTCCGACACCGCCCATACCACTACATGAATTGCATATTTTATTCATTTTAGAGTATATATATCAGGCTTCTATATTGTTTATATTGTTTATTATGTCATATTAGATGAAGTGAGATAGCTAAATAAGCTGAAGAGTCGATATTAGCAAAATTATTGAAGTACAGAGTTCCACTGGAACGAATTAATTGCATTTCATTAATTTAAATGAGGAAAATTGACTCTGCAAACGAGCAAATCCAATTGCGAGCAAGGTCATGGAATGGATTAAACTTGTAAGTAGAGGTTCCACTGTATTTCATAATAGTAAATCTTCTATTGTTTGCGTGAATAAAAATTCTTTATGTGAATAAAAATCAAAATGGAATTCATGTGTAAAGCCTGGAAACATAACTAATGAACAGAGGAAATGTTATTTTAGTGCCAGGAATGCCTGCATTGTTTATTCTGGACCCTATTTTGAAACTGGAATATTTTAAAATATGTGTGAAATTGGCCAAATTACCAATTTCTGATCACTTTACTGGGTAGGTAAAATAGCTGACTGGGCGATTTCTTGTGCTCAATTGATAAAATGGAAGATATAATAGCAAAATAGCTAAGTATTTAGTCAAATGGAGCAATATAATTGGCCTAAAATAGAACTCAAAGTGGGTAAAATCGCCAATGCGCTGTGTAATATCACCGACACAGCAGAATTCGCGAAAGATTAATTTTGTCAACTTTCCATCAAATTTCATGCTTTTTGCTTTAGTACCTTCATTTTTTGAAAATTCTTGGTCAGTATGGATAAGTTTCAGATCAAGGATCTGGACAGTAAAAAGATTAATACAGTAAGGCACCACTTATACAGCATGTTAGGTTCCAGGCTACCGCCAGAAAGCCGACATTGCTGGAAAGCAGAACGCCACTCTTTCCACTTATAAATGCATACAAATGCCAGATAAGTTTACACTAACATATATTAAGCTAACAGTAGAACTAGGCATTGAAAACAACAAAAAGTAAAATACATACAGAGTACATTCATTACTTACCTTAAAATGTTTGTAGTCTTAATATAGGGCAAGCATATATTGCTGAAAGTCAGGTGTGGTAGGTATGGTAGCCCACCTGGCTACCATACCCACACGGAGCAGTATTATTATTATTATTATTATTATTATTACCATTGACATACCTTGTTCACTGAGTTTACTCATTTCTAATAACTACCCTTAGATGCCATCATAAACGAAGGGAGAAGTGATGAGAACAAGTCGTGGCAGGAATTGTAAACAAATCTGAATGCGTAATTGGAGTCACTGAGTCAAACGTTTGTTGATACACATTTTCTTTGGTGCTGGACAAGAGAAAACAGAATTTTTTCCCTCTGCCCGACTACCACATCTCACATTTATGTGAAAACTTTTCTACTGTGGGTGTATGTATCATGTTTATATGCTATGAAATGTGTTTCTGATATAATTTTGAAGAAAATATCATGGATAGATTAATGAAAATGTCTACATTAACATAAAATCAGTCAAGACTAGAGAGACACTCTTAAGTGATTTTAATGAGTACCAGCACACCTGATCAGTGTATAAGTTTATTTAGGTACAGGACACATAAGTATAATTATCAGAGTACATATAAATATGAAATAACTTTAAAACACTTGAAATTCTGGAAAGTTTCCAGACATAATGGAGAGATGTGGAGCTCACAGAGAATGTAAACAAACCAGGTGGTGCACAGCGACTGTATTAGAGTCAGGTGGGGGGTGCCGTATAGCAAGTTTTGGTCATAATTTGAAATGTCCATACAGTGGACCCCTGAGTTTCGTGATTAATCCGTTCAGAGAGTCTGCTGAATGTCGAAATTGCCGAATGGCAAAACCATTTTCCCCATAAGAAATAATGGAAATAAAATTAATCCGTTCCAGACACCCAAAAATATTAAAATAAAATATTTTTTTTTCAAATTAAATAAAGATTTACATACTGAAAACAATGAGAAATCAAGTACATACATATAAAAAAAAATAACAACATTACACTTACCTTTACTGAAGACTTCTGAGTGGATGGAAGACGGGAGGAGGGAATAGGGGGAAGGTGTACACTATTGTTTGGAAGGAGAATCTCCTTCCATTAGGACTTAAGGTGCGAAGTCCTTATCTGGGGTTACTTCCCTTCTTTGTTTTTTAAAGACACTGGGAACAACTTGAGAGTCACTGGACCCCTGTCGCACAAAATATCTGTCCAGAGACCTCTGTTTCTGGCATTTCTTTAAGATTTGTCTGAAGTGGGACACAACACTGTCATTGTACATGTTGCCAATTCGGCCTGCAACAGCTTTGTTAGGGTGAAGTTCATCCATAAATGTTTGCACTTCAGTCCACTTTGCACAAATATCCTTCATCTTTGAAGAAGGCACCTTCCTCCATCTCTCTTCCTCCTCCTCTGCAGCAATTTCCTGAGCTGTGATCTCTTGCTGTTGCAGATGAAGCTCTTGCAGTTCTTCAGTGGTTAGCTCTTCCCTGTAGTCCTCCACCAACTCTTCCACATCCTCGCCACTCACCCCCCACCCCAGGGACTTCCCCAATGCCACAATAGATTCCACAACTGGCATAGGCTCCTTAGGGTCAGCCCCAAACCCTTCAAAATCCCTCTCTTGTACACATTCTGGCCACACTTTTCTCCAAGCAGAATTCGAAGTTCTGCAAGTCACTCCTTCCCAAGCCTTACCTATAAGGTTTATGTAAGTGAGGATATTGAAGTGATCTTTCCAGAACTCTCTTAGGGTCAATTCAGTGTCTGAGGTCACTTCAAAGCACTTTTGAAACACTGCTTTGGTGTACAGTTTTTTGAAGTTTGAAATGACCTGCTGGTCCATGGGTTGGATGAGAGGAGTTGTATTAGGGGGCAAGAACTTCACCGTGATGAAACTAAATTCCCCCACTATTTACTCTTCCAAGTCTGGAGGATGAGCAGGAGCATTGTCCATTACCAGGAGGCACTTGAGTGGCAATTTATTTTCCAGGAAGTATCTCTTCACACTGGGGCCAAACACTTCATTAAACCAGTCTAGGAAAATTTCCCTTGTGACCCATGCCTTATTGTTAGCCTTCCACATCACACACAAATTACTCTTGGCAACACTGTTTTTCTTGAACACACTGGGATTTTCAGAGAGATACACCAGTAAAGGCTTCACTTTGCAATCCCCACTAGCATTACTACAAAACATGAGAGTAAGCCTATCCTTCATAGGCTTGTGTCCTGGGAGTGCCGTTTCCTCCTGCGTGATGTAGGTCCTCTTTGTCATTTTCTTCCAAAAGAGGCCTGTTTCATCACAATTAAACACTTGTTGGGGTTTGAATTCTCCAGTGTGTACGCACTCCTTAAACTCCTGTACAAACTCCTCAGCTGTTTTTTTTTTGTCAGAACTGGCAGGCTCACCATGCCTTATCACACTGTGAATGCCACTATGCTTCTTAAATCTCTCAAACCAACCTTTGCTGGCCTTAAAATCACAAGCATCACCACTCGTTGCAGGCATTTTCTTTACGAGATCGTCATGCAACTACCTTGCCTTTTCACATGTTATCGACTGCATAATACTATCTCCTGCTAACTGTTTTTGGGTAATCCACACCAACAATAACCTTTCCACTTCTTCGAGGATTTGCGATCTCTTTTTTGTCAGCGTATCTACCCCTTTTGCAACAACAGCACACTTTATTTCCTTTCCCTTCGCCACGATCGAAGTGATGGTTGAATGGGGTTTGCCATACATCCTGGCAAGTTCTGTAACATGCACTCCGCTCTCATATTTTTCAACGATTTCCTTCTTGAATTCGATAGTGTTCCTCGCTTTCTTTATCAAAGGGCCTGCACTAGCTTTCCTTGTGCCCATGGTGACTTATTTAGCAGTTGCAAGCACAAAAAACAATGGATTATTATGAAATGTATTGTATGAACCTGCGGGGTGATGGTCACGTGCTGGTAAACAATGGCACACTGAGTGTGAATGGTGCGGGAGACTGGCTTTGTGTGCGCGGCGATGGGCGGACGGGTACCAGATGGTCGCTGAATCATGAGTTCAGTCACAAACCGTGAGGTCGGATTTCATGAAAGTCGATGCCGACGAAACTCGGGGGTCCACTGTATTAGCGAAATGCCGTAAAGCAGGGCCCTACTGTACAGACAAAGCATAATACATGTACATGCTATTTGGAAACAGAGCTTCAACTATCCAACTTTACATATTGATCAATAGTTCTCAAATTGCAAGACACAATGAAGTCAAATTTTTAGGTCTACATCTGGACTGCAACTTGAAATTTAATACCCTTATCCAACACATAGCAAAGAAGGTCTCCAAAACAGTAGCCATCCTCCCCAAGATACATTACTATGCACCCCAAATGACAATAACTACACTATACCACTGGTATTTATGCCTGGGGATCTACTACAACAAATCACCTTAATAAACCATTAATAACCCAACAAAAAATTGCTGTGCAGATCATCATCCATTCCAGTGCCAGACAACACACACCTATACTCTTCAAGAGTTGAAACTTAATATACAAAATATTCACTCATATTACTGTGCCTATTACATTTGTAAAACATTAAACTGCAACATAAACCTTCTTCTGAAACTTTCCCTTGATAGTTGCAACAGAACACACAGGCATAACACAAGACCATAAACTCTCTGACATCCCTTGTGTTCGACTCACCCTATGCAAAAACTCAATATACATAAAAGGCCCTAAGATCCAGAATGCATTGCCTGAATCATTGAAAGGTCCCCTGTCTGCCAATTAATTTAGAGCTATTGTTAAAAAGCACCTCATCTCCTCATGGAGTCAGAGTCAGAGTCGAGAAGCCAGAATCAGAATCATGGAGTCGGAATCGAAGGTTTTATGTGCCAACTCCACAGCCCTGCTTGTAGGATACAAAAACAAACAAATCAACAAACTTACTCAAATAATATTAATGATGAGGTGAAGAGAATTCCATCTTAATTAATGTCAATCATACCAAGTCCTTACCTGCCCATGAGGCTGGAGATCATGTCCATCTTGCCCTAGATTTTCCTGAAAAAGACATTTAGAGTTATAATTACAACTAGTTTATGTATGAACAGAACGAATCTCTCTCAAGTGACAAGAAGACAGAGGGTGGAGGGGAGGGAGGACAAAGACAGAGGGTGGAGGGGAGGGAAGACAAAGACAGAGGGTGAAGGGGAGGGAAGACAAAGACAGAGGGTGGAGGGGAGGGAAGACAAAGACAGAGGGTGGAGGGGAGGGAAGACAAAGACAGAGGGTGGAGGAGAGGGAAGACAAAGACAGAGGGTGGAGGGGTGGGAAGACAAAGACAGAGGGTGGAGGGGAGGGAAGACAAAGACAGAGGGTGGAGGGGAGGGAAGACAAAGACAGAGGGTGGAGGGGAGGGAAGACAGAGGGTGGAGGGGAGGGAAGATAAAGACAGAGGGTGGAGGGGTGGGAAGACAAAGACAGAGGGTGGAGGGGTGGGAAGGCAAAGACAGAGGGTGGAGGGGAGGGAAGACACATGGGTCCAGAATATCGGACTTATAATTTTGCACGATAATTTCAAACATGTCAGGTTCAGGAGCTTTTTATAACAAACAAAATGCTAATCTAAATCAATGGCAGTGTAAACGCATAGATTATTATTATTATTATAATCATGGGGGAGCGCTAAACCTGTAGGATTATACAGCGCCGGGGAGGGAAGGAAGGTATTCAGGCTTAATTCTGGGAACTGGAACACAAATCCAATTCCCTAGATCAAGAGCCTCTCACCAGTATCAAGAAACCTCCCTTGAGGGGAGTAAATATAGAGAAAACCATAGAGAATACGTAAGGCGTACTTATTGCTCACTTATGCTCCCTTCTAAATATTCATTACACACTAACCTTAACTTCAGTTTTTAATTTTGAGTGTTATTTAAAGTGTAAACTTTAAATATAAAATTTCATCAGTTTTCTTAGTACATCACTCTTCTACACACATCTGCCATTACTTTCTTTAAGCACTGCAAGGCCCCCCTATCTGCCAATCCATTCAGAGCCATTGTTAAAAATCACCTCAACCTCTCTAACATAATGAAACAACAATATGCTATGTCTAACAAAACCAGTTCATTTGATTCTGGCCCTGTTCTTCCAGCCTTCCTTCAACTTCCACAGAAAATGGGTAACACATTGTGTCCCACTGTATTTCCATTGTAACTAAGTAACTTCTTGTATCTTCACCATCTCTGTTTAATCCCTCTACAAAATTGAAGGTCATGGAACCAGTTTGAAATAATAAGTCATATTTCTGAAATTGTACCATTTGTTCATTACCTACCTTTCTTATTGCACATATGACTGTAGTTAACTGCATAAGAAATTCTACTTAATAGTCTATGTCTAACAATATACAGTGGACCCCCGGTTAACGATATTTTTTCATTCCAGAAGTATGTTCAGGTGCCAGTACTGACCGAATTTGTTCCCATAAGGAATATTGTGAAGTAGATTAGTCCATTTCAGACCCCCAAACATACACGTACAAACGCACTTACATAAATACACTTACATAATTGGTCGCATTGGGAGGTGATCGTTATGCGGGGGTCCACTGTATTCTTATTCTCATTATCTGTAATCCTCATTAAATACACCAAATGTGTTCAAAATATGCTCTTAATCTTAGGTTAGTCTTAAGTTTGCCCAAAATGCTCTGCATATTAAGGGGCCTTCAGCATGCACACCTAAATGTTACTCACCTCTGTATAAACATTGTATCATACTGAAATAAAGAATCTTTAATCATGAAGTAACATTTAAGCATTAGTATTAGTTTGGCCAAAATGCACTGCATATTAGTTGCTTTCTTTTGTGCCTACCTGTGTCTTATTACATGTAAACTACATTATCTGTCCCACATAAATAAATAAAAATTGTAATGTATTGCATTATTATAAGACAAACTGAAGGGAAAAAATTGTAGGTCTACACCTTGACTGCAACTTGAAGTTTAATACCCATTTCCAGCACATAACTAAGGTGGTCTGCAAAACAGTAGGCATCCTCTACAAGATACATTACTATGTATCTCAAACAACACTACTTACACTGCACTACTCTCTAAGCTATCCTTAGGATCTACATGTACATCAAATCATCTAAAACCATTAATAACTCAGCAAAAAACTGTGCAAATGATTACCCAATCCAGTGCCAGACAACATACTCCCCCACTCTTTTAAAGCTTAAATTTACTTAATATAGACAAAATGCAATCATACTACAGAGACTTCCCTACATACGAACATTTGCATTTCAACTTTCAATAATACAAACAATTTGCCCTGAAGTTGAACATGTGGGAGAAAGATTTAGTTCGCAGTCTGCCGTGTGGTGGCGGCAATATAGCGTAGGAACTGCTGAGATGTAAACAATACATAGTTGATTACTCTAGCGGAATCGTTCATACGTGTGGTTGTGTTCTTTCCACAAATTCAGTGTCATTTGTGATTATTATACCCTCAACATGTCTGATGTTAAGCACAAAAGCAATGGTGATGCAAGTGGTAGTGCATCACCATTGTAGTCTTGCCAGGAGCCTGAATCAGTGTCATCGACTTCAGTTGCTATGACATTCAGGCCAACACCCTCTCACCGTCTGTTTTATTAAATTTATACGTATTATTTATTATAAACATTATAAACTTTATTTTATTCATAACATAAGTTTTGTTTGCTAGAGTACAGTATGTATTTTTCCTGTGTTCACGTATACTGTATACATACGTATGTTGGACTTACGAACAACCACTCAGAACCGAACCTGTTTGTAAATAGGGCAAACTCTGTACTGTGCCTCTCCTCACTTAATGACAGAGTTCCGTTCCTAAGAACACAACGTCAAACAAATTCATCGCTAAATGAGGAGCATACTATAATGGTAGTGAGTTTGTGTCAACCATCTTTGACATTGCTTTACTGTCACCTTTGCACCATTTATAACACCTCTGGTATATTTTTAAATGATTATACAGTAATGTATTGTATACTGAAATAAACAGAATAGAGGAAATCAGCTCTAATATACATTATTTAGGTATAAATACTGGTCAGAGAGCCCGTCGTAAGTCTGAGGCGTCGGTAAATGAGTATGTCGCTAAGTGAGGAGAGGCTGTACATAGGACAATCAGTTCCAAAATACATAAACCCATCTCTCAAATTCTTCCTTAACCCTTAAACGGTCCAAACGTATATATACGTTCATGTGCGTAGCGCCCCAAACGTATATATACGTTTTCTTTGTCATTCATTCAACATTGCCACAATAAGCCTGAGTCACCTAGACATGAGTGAATGGGTGTGTGCACTCACTGTGTGCCATATTAAAATAATTGGGGATGCCTGGGTACCATATGCTCTTTTTTCCTTTTAAAAAAAAAAAGTTTTTTTTCTCTCAAAAAATTTGGGGCGCTACGTGAGTGAACGTATATACAGTGGACCCCCGCATAGCGACCTTAATCCGTGCAAGAGGGCTGGCTGTTATACGAAATGTTCGCTATGTGAATGAATTTTCCCCATAAGAAATAATGGAAATCAAATTAATCCGTGCAAGACACCCAAAAGTTTGAAAAAAAAAATTTTACCACATGAAATATACATTTTCCTACACACAAAGCGAAGGATACATGCACAATAGTAGAGTAGTACATGCACAATATATATTGTGCATGTACTACTCTACTAAATGAAGAATAAATGACACTTACCTTTATTGAAGATGCAGCAATGACTGATGAGACACTGTGTCCTGGGAGTGCCTTTTCCTCCTGAGTACTGTAGGTCCTGTTTGGTATTTTCTTCCAGAACAGGCCTTATCACACTGTGTATGTCACTACGATTCTTAAATCTCTCAAACCAACCTTTGCTGGCTCTAAATTCACCAATATGAGCACTAGTTCCAGGCATTTTCCCTGTTCACCTGGGTGTTAGTCGACTGGTGTGGGTTGCATCCTGGGAGACAAGATTAAGGACCCCAATGGAAATAAGTTAGACAGTCTTCGATGACACTGACTTTTTTGGGCTATCCTGGGTGGCAAATCCTCTGGGGTTAATTGTTTCTTGGTATTCTCAATAAGCCACACCAACAACGGTGCTACAGCAGCAGCAGCAGCAGCTGACGATGTTACAGCAGCAGCAGACGATGCTACAGCAGCAGCAGCAGCAGACGATGCTACAGCAGCAACAGACGATGCTACAGCAGCAGCAGACGATGCTACAGCAGTAACTGACGATGTTACAGCAGCAGCAGACGATGCTACAGCAGCAGCAGCAGCAGACGATGCTACAGCAGCAGCAGCAGCTGACGGTGGTACAGCAGCAACAGACGATGCTACAGCAGCAGCAGACGATGCTACAGCAGCAGCAGATGATGCTACAGCAGCAGCAGACGGTACTACAGCAGCAGGAGCAGCTGACGGTGGTACAGCAGCAGCAGCTGACAGTGCAGCAGCAGCTGACGGTGATACAGCAGCAGCAGCAGCTGTACCACCAATAGTAGCGATGGTTGATTGGGGTTTATTATACAACCTGGCCAGCTCGGAGACACGCACTCCACTTTCATACTTATCAATGATCTTTTTCTTCATCTCCATAGTAATTCTCACCCTTATTGCTGTAGGGTTGGCACTAGAAGCTTTCTTGGGGCCCATGGTCACTTATTTTCCAGAAAAAAATCACCAAAAACACTGTAATAATACAAAATGTTCCGATTGTATGCTTGGATGTTACCGCGGAGGCTGGCTGGTAAACAATGCCACCCGCAGAACATGTGAGCGTGGCTCAGGCCGCACATTGGACGCGTCTCGGACGAAGGCCGCTGAGCGGGTTTTTGGGCGCTATGCGGGGCAAAATTTTAGCGATCAAAGCATCCGCTATGCGGATTGTCCGCTATGCAAGGCGTCCGTTATGCGGGGGTCCACTGTATACGTTTGGACAGTTTAAGGGTTAACAGCTGCAGCATAACGTACAGGCATAACACACGATGCACAAACGTCTTTGACATCCCCCGTGTCTGACTCGATGAACATAAAAGGCCCCAAAATCTGGAACTCCCTGCATGAAGTTTCTATCTACCAATTAATTCAGAGCTACTGTTAAAATGCACCTCATCTCCTTAACCCTTTGACTGTTTATGCCGTATAAATACGTCTTACGTGCCACTGTTTCTGACGTATATATACTCAAGAATTCTAGCGGCTTCAAATCAAGCGGGAGAAAGCTGGTAGGCCCACATGTGAGAGAATGGGTCTGTGTGGTCAGTGTGCACCACATAAAAAAAATCCTGCAGCACACAGTGCGTAATGAGAAAAAAAACTGATCGCTTTTTTGGATTAAAATGCCAACTTTGAGGTGTTTTTTCATTTAGTATTTATCGTTGTATTCGCGTTTTCATGGTATTAGGTGATAACATGGAAAACATATTACAGAAATAGAGATGATTTTCATTACTTTGACGATGAAAACGACCTTGAAACTGAGCTCAAAGTAGTGGAAATGTTCAATTTTTAAAAATGTTCAGGAGTAAACAAATCACACCACACGTCCAATACACATCAACTGGGGAGTCTGATATTCTTTCACTAGTGCACTGATATTATTTATACCATTTTTACAATAATGCAGTAGTCTGCATAACAGTAAATTTTGTATTTTTTTGTATGAATAAAAAATCAAAATAGAAAGCAATAATAATATAAGAGGGGCCTAGAGATGTGACTAATGAACAGAGGATATGTTATTTTAGTGCCAAGAATGTTTACCTTGTTTATTCTGGACCCTATTTTGAAATTGGCATCTTTTGTAGTTTGCGTGAAATTGGCCAAATTGCCAATTTCTGACCACTATATTGGGTAGTTCAATTTGGTAAATGGGTGGTTTCTTGTACTCAGCTGATAGATAAAATGGAGTTCTAAAGAAAAATAGCTATGAGTTTGGTCAACTGGAACAACGGAATTGGCTGAAAACAGGGCTCAAAGTCGGCGAAACCGCCGATACGCAAATGTCGCCGAGACCGCTAACTTCGCAGGAGCGTAATTCCGTGAGTTTTCGACCAAATTTCAAACTTTTGGTGTCATTACCATCAGGAAAAGATTCTCTATCATTTCATAAGAAAAAATAATTTTTTTTTTCAAAAACTTGTCGACATAGAATGACAGTTTCAGAAAGGGGCCTGCGACAGTCAAAGGGTTAATGTAATCAAGGCAGCAACACACTGTGTGAAACAGAACCTGTTTTTCATCCAGTTCTGTCCCTGTTCTTCTTTCAGGCTTCCTTAACCCTTTCAGGATCCGTGCTGTAGATCTACGGCTTTACGTTGAGGGTCCAAACCGTAGATCTACACCATGAGCTCAGCTCGCTCTGATAAGCTGTGAGAAGTAAATTTGGGCCTGGATATGAGAGAATACATTTATGTGGTATGTGTGCACCACATAAAACAAATCCTGCAGCACAGAGTGCAAAATGAGAGAAAAAAAACAGACCATAATTTTCGATTAAAACAGCGACTTTGCAGTGCTTTTTTGTATGTTTTTTATGGTTGTATTTGCGATTTCTAGGTCTCATTTGATACAATGGAAGATATATTACAGAAATAGAGATGATTTTGATTGGTTTTAGTATTGGAAATAGCTTGAAATTGAGCTCAAAATAGTGAAAATGTTAAATTTTTGTCGATGTTCAAGAGTAAACAAATGACCTCACACGTCTAATACACGCCGGCTGGTGGGTCTAATATATGTTCACAAATGTGATGATATTATTTATACAATTATTACAATTTGCATAACAGTAAATCTTCAATATTTTGGTTTGAATAAAAATTCATTATGTGAATAAAAAATCAGAATGGAATTCATTTGTAAAGGCTGAAAACGTAACTAATGAACAGAGGAAATGTTAGTTTAGTGCCAGGAATGCTTGCATTGTTTATTCTGGACCCTATTTTGAAATTGGAATATTTTGAGCTTTGCACTAAATTGGCCAAATTACCAATTTCCGATCACATTATTTTGTAGTTGAATTTGGCGATTTCTTGTGCTCAGTCGATAGAATAGAAGTAATACTACTGAAATAACTGAGAATTTGGTCAACTGGAATAATGTAATTGGCCTAAAATGGGAGTCAAAGTCGGCAAAATCACCGATGCGTAAATATCGCTGACACATCAAAATTCGCGAGAGCATAATTTCGTCAGTTTTCCACCAAATTTCATACTTTTTGTTTTATTACCTTCAGAAAAAGATTCTCTACCATTTCATAAGAAAAAATAACAAAATTATTTTTTGAAAATTCTTGGACACTGGTGCACACTTTGAAATTTGGCCTCTGGACCCTGAAAGGGTTAAACTCCCATACATGACTGGTAACATATTTGTCCCATTATATTTATATTGTAAGGTAAGTAACTTGCTGTATTTTCACTATCTCTGTTCAATAGCTTCATAAAACTGAAGATCACTGAACCAGTTTAAATATTATGTAACTCTTTTGTAATTGGCCATTTGTCACTAACTACCTTTCATGTTGTACTTATGACTGTAAACTACACAAGAAGTCCTTCTTAATAGGCTATGTCTAATTCTTATGTACCATTTAAACCTTGTGATTAGTTGCCCAAAATGAACTGTATAATTAGTGGCTTTCTTCTGTCTACTATTGTACTAATACATTTATCTACATTATTTGTAAGGTTCACAAATTAACATTATCATGAGGGGACCTGAGGTGCCCACCTAGAATATATCATGTTCACATTCACACTAGCCCGTGTCAGGCTAAATTTTTTCAAAAATTCATTGTACATAAAAGGGCCCAAAATCTGAAACTCTCTGCCAGAAATCTCCAGAACCACTGGTTCAGCTAACATTTTTAAAAAACACCTTATCTCCTTAACCTATCCCAGCCCATCATAAATACATACAGTAAGACCCCGCTTTATGGTGTTCCACTAATACGGACATTTCAAATTATGACCAAAACTCTCTATACGGCTCCCCCCACCTGACTTTCTAATACAGTCACTATGCCCCACCCGATTTGTTTACATTCTCCACGAGCATGACTCTCCATTATGTCTAAAAACTTTCCAAAATTTCAAGTGTTTTAAAGTTATTTCATATTTTATATACTCTGATAGTTATACTTATGTGTACCTGTACATAAATAAACTTACACACTGTGCTGGCGTGCAGGTACACATTAAAATCACTAAAGAATATTCATTTTTAGTTTTATGTAACAGTCAGTACATTTTTAATGTATTATTATATTGTCATTTGGGATCCAGAATGGATTAATTTTATTTACATTATTCTTTATGGGAAAAATTGCTGTGGTAGTCATCCATTTTGGTTGTCCAATCAACATCTGGAACAAATTAAATTCAACAACCGAGGTTCCATTGTATTTGTGCGAATGAAGAATAGCTTATTTCCAAACAGGAATCCTGGTGACTCAACCACAGAAATATTTACCAAGTTTAACAGAGAAAAATAACTAACATTAACATAGATGAAACCAGTTTTTAAAGAATTTACTATATAAAGATATGAAAAATATTTTTTCAATAAACTAAGTCATAAAAAACAGCATTATTTAACAGCCTATCACAGAGCCTATTACATACATACAAAATAATGTTTCAGTAAGTCAAAATCAAATAAATACATATCACAGCAATATCATACCTTTTCATAATGTTTTGTTTCTGGATTGTATACTCCAAGATTCTGAAATCAAATATCCCCTTGTTTACTATGTAAACATTCCTCAAGACATATTGGCAACAAACAATACACTGCCAATGAATATAATATTAATAATTATACATGCTAGGTTAGAAATTTTTAGAGTAAAGCATAACAGAATCATGTGTACAACAACGGAAAAACAAATTTATTATACATAACACTTAGGTGAACATAAAACATAAATATTAATTACAGTATGCTATGAAGCATTAAGCAAAATAGTGTGGTGTATAAAAAAATCTTTCTATAAAGTCCACGTTGTGCAATGCTACTGCATATTTAGTATATCAGATACAGTAAACATCCAATAAAACAGATCAACAGGGAAGAGGTACAGATGTCAACTTTAGCAATATATTCATTACATATATTAAAAGTTTTGATAAAAATATATATATATATATATATATATATATATATATATATATATATATATATATATATATATATATATATATATATATATATATATATATATTATATTTTTATATATATATATATTTATATATACAGTGGACCCCCGGTTAACGATATTTTTTCACTCCAGAAGTATGTTCAGGTGCCAGTACTGACCGAATTTGTTCCCATAAGGAATATTGTGAAGTAGATTAGTCCATTTCAGACCCCCAAACATACACGTACAAACACACTTACATAAATACACTTACATAATTGGTTTTGTGTGCGAGGGGCTTGGACTTCCAGCAGGCATGCGTGAGCGTGTTTGATAGGAGTGAATGGAGACAAATGGTTTTTAATACTTGACGTGCTGTTGGAGTGTGAGCAAAGTAACATTTATGAAGGGATTCAGGGAAACCGGCAGGCCGGACTTGAGTTCTGGAGATGGGAAGTACAGTGCCTGCACTCTGAAGGAGGGGTGTTAATGTTGCAGTTTAAAAACTGTAGTGTAAAGCACCCTTCTGGCAAGACAGTGATGGAGTGAATGATGGTGAAAGTTTTTCTTTTTCGGGCCACCCTGCCTTGGTGGGAATCGGCCGGTGTGATAATAAAAAAAAAAAAAAAAATATATATATATATATATATATATATATATATACAGTGGACCCCCGGTTAACGATTTTAATCCGTGCAAGAGGGCTCATCGTTATGCGAAATAATCGTTATGCGAATTAATTTTCCCCATAAGAAATAATGGAAATAAAATTAATCCGTGCAAGACGCCCAAAAGTATGAAAAAAAAATTTTTTTACCACATGAAATGTTAATTTTAATACACACAAACTGAAAAAGGCATGCACAATTACATGACACTTACTTTTATTGAAGATCTGGTGATGATTGATGGGATGGGAGGAGGGGAGAGCATTATCTTCTTACTGTTTAGAAGGGGAATCCCCTTCCATTAGGACTTGAGGTAGCAAGTCCTTTTCTGGGGTTACTTCCCTTCTTCTTTTAATGCCACTAGGACCAGCTTCAGAGTCACTGGACCTCTGTCGCACAACAAATCTGTCCATAGAGCTCTGTACCTCCCGTTTCTTCAAGACTTTCCTAAAATGGGCCATAACATTGTCATTGAAATAGTCACAAGCACGGCTTGCAACAGCTGTGTCAGGGTGATTTTCATCTATAAAGGTTTGCAGTTCAAACCACTCTGCACACATTTCCTTAATCTTTGAAGTAGGCACAATGGATTCCACAACTGGCATAGGCTTCTCAGGGTTAGCCCCAAACCCTTCAAAATCTTTCTTAATTTCCATACTAATTCTCACCCTTTTTACCACAGGGTTGGCACTAGAAGCTTTCTTGGGGCCCATGGTCACTTATTTTCCAGAAACACCACCGAAAACACTGTAATAATACGAAATATTCCGAGTGTATGCTTGGATGTTACCGCGGAGGCTGGCTGGTAAACAATGGGACGGCCGGCACATGTGAGGGCACATTGGACGCGTCTCGGACGAAAATCGGTATGCGGGTTTTTAATCGGTATGCGGGGCAAAAATTTTGCGATAAAAGTAATCGTTATGCGGAAAAATCGCTATGCGATGCCATCGTTATGCGGGGGTCCACTGTATATATATATATATATATATATATATATATATATATATAAATATATATATATATATATATATATATATATATATATATATATAAATATATATATATATAAATATATATTTTTTTTTTTATCACACTGGCCGATTCCCACCAAGGCAGGGTGGCCCGAAAAAGAAAAACTTTCACCATCATTCACTCCATCACTGTCTTGCCAGAAGGGTGCTTTACACTACAGTTTTTAAACTGCAACATTAACACCCCTCCTTCAGAGTGCAGGCACTGTACTTCCCATCTCCAGGACTCAAGTCCGACCTGCCGGTTTCCCTGAACCCCTTCATAAATGTTACTTTGCTCACACTCCAACAGCACGTCAAGTATTAAAAACCATTTGTCTCCATTCACTCCTATCAAAAACGCTCATGCATACCTGATGGAAGTCCAAGCCCCTCGCACACAAAACCTCCTTTACCCCCTCTCTCCAACCTTTCCTAGGCCGACCCCTACCCCGCCTTCCTTCCACTACAGACTGATACACTCTTGAAGTCATTCTGTTTCGCTCCATTCTCTCTACATGTCCGAACCACCTCAACAACCCTTCCTCAGCCCTCTGGACAACAGTTTTGGTAATCCCGCACCTCCTCCTAACTTCCAAACTACGAATTCTCTGCATTATATTCACACCACACATTGCCCTCAGACATGACATCTCCACTGCCTCCAGCCTTCTCCTCGCTGCAACATTCATCACCCATGCTTCACACCCATATAAGAGCGTTGGTAAAACTATACTCTCATACATTCCCCTCTTTGCCTCCAAGGACAAAGTTCTTTGTCTCCACAGACTCCTAAGTGCACCACTCACTCTTTTTCCCTCATCAATTCTATGATTCACCTCATCTTTCATAGACCCATCCGCTGACACGTCCACTCCCAAATATCTGAATACATTCACCTCCTCCATACTCTCTCCCTCCAATCTGATATTCAATCTTTCATCACCTAATCTTTTTGTTATCCTCATAACCTTACTCTTTCCTGTATTCACCTTTAATTTTCTTCTTTTGCACACCATACCAAATTCATCCACCAATCTCTGCAACTTCTCTTCAGAATCTCCCAAGAGCACAGTGTCATCAGCAAAGAGCAGCTGTGACAACTCCCACTTTGTGTGTGATTCTTTATCTTTTAACTCCACGCCTCTTGTCAAGACCCTCGCATTTACTTCTCTTACAACCCCATCTATAAATATATTAAACAACCACGGTGACATCACACATCCTTGTCTAAGGCCTACTTTTACTGGG